>NW_017306445.1:564483-578413 GCF_000935625.1 Nanorana parkeri | reverse complement strand
TATATATATATATAATACATACTTTGAGTCACTTCTGGGTACCTATCAAAGGAGGCATGTCTCTTGAGAGCTGCCTTGCCTGAGACAAGCCAGAGAGCTTATTCAAAATTTTTTCCTGTTTCTATTTCTGTCTGTGATTCTTCTAGGGAGATTTTCCCTCATTTTCTGTCAATGTAACAATAGGATAACAAATAGATGGGATTGGTTGTCACTCGGACATGGGTGTACAGACAGCAATCAAAACATTGTCAGAAGTTCAATACATTTCATGCATTACTAAAACATGCTTTTGTTGTTGTCTATGTTCCTAATAAAAGATTTCCTATCTATTTCTACCCTGACAGGAAGTGATGGGAAATCTCCCCAGTAGCATTTGCATCTGCATGTGATGCCATGTTTGTCTGACATCAAATAAACACAGAACGATAAAGTGGACTTCCGATGTGCTGGTGACTAACTATCTTATATCTTGATTTATGCTGTGCCATCCACTGATCATTTCAGCACCCATTGAAGCATATTTACTGGGATTCCAGTCTGGAGTGTGATGGGACATTCTAAATCTCCCCAGTAGAGACACAGGCAAACACATGGCAAAGGATCTTTTTACCCTTCCCTTCTCTGTCCAAACTAAAATAAAAAGTTGGCCGATTTCTGACATCAAACTTACTAATGGAAATTGCCCCAAAAAAGCTCTTTCATATGTCAGGCATCCTTACAGTAGAAACTGCTAGAATTTAACTTAGGTCACTCGTTAATGATTAAAATGTCTCTTAGCATAAAACTTATTCTGTTCTGAAGTATTAATATGCAACTTACCTAACATATACAAGTATCATAATATACTTTTCCATATGCTCAAACAATAAACTGCCTAGTTAAAAAATAAATTATTTACAACTTTAATTATACCTATAGTGTGACTTTATGTATTATTTAAAAGTGTTCCAAATATAAATCCCCAGTTTAGGTTAACGAAAAGATATTACATAAAATGTACTTGCATAGCTAGTTAACACTAGTGCAGAGCAGATACAAAATGTATTTTATTTATTCAGCTGCACAGACATTGGTGATAAGTTACCTATATTGAAGTCAAGTTTTCACATTTAAAATCAAATACAGTTTTCAACTTTTTCACTCATTTTCAAATGTGCCTGCTAGGTCCCTGTATTTTGTATTCTGGTAATGACTTTTCTCTAGTTTGTGGTTATAGCCGGTAAGAAAAGTTATATTAGGCTCCATAAAGATGTTCTGTACAGTGCTGTCATAAATCATATTGTATCTGACAAAAAAACTCACTGCTAGATTATCTTTAATAAGGTTAGCATTGTATTAACTAGACAATCATGATAATGTGGCAGCTTGCATCAATGCTTTCTCCGATCTATACCTGTACTTTGGACAAGGTCATGTGTATTTAATCTGACATTTATTGAAGGAAAGGAAGTTTTCTGCACAGAATATTGAACACTACATTAATAGACAGAACACACATAGTCATCAGCACAAACATGCTGATTTACTGTCCAAGTAATTAAATATTTAGCAGTTCATTTCAACTTAAGTGTTTGGAGCACTGTGAGTGTTGGATCATTTGATTTGCCTCTGTGCAATTATAGAGTTTATAGTGCTTTATGCTTTTTGTAATAGAAATTATAATTGTTTACTATATTCACATAAGATGTCAATTCAAATCTATTCATAGCAAATACTAAGACAAATTTATCAAGTAAGTTGTCAACAGACTCAGTCACATTTAATGACTGTAGCTGTAGAACATATAGCTGTGTCAGGGACCACAGCACCTCCGGGTGGTGCTGGAACCAGGTCCTGCGGTTCCTGCGCTCACCTGCAGGTGTTTTCAGGCAGCCAGGAGCTGTCAGGTACCAGACCACCACTGGGTGGTGCTGGAACCTGCAACTCCAGTGCTCACCTGCGGGTGTCTCCCAGCTGTCAGCGATTTATTCACCACCTGGTGCTACCTGGGAGGGTATTTAATCCCTCCCTGCAGTCAGGACTTTGGCTCAGTATTGTTGCCATGTCCTGAGTCCTGTTACCTCCTTGTTCCTTGACCTTGACCCTTGGCTCCCCTTGTGGTTCTATGCTCCCTGGGCTTACTTGCCTTGTCACCTTTTGTATGTGCTTGTGGTTACCTTTAGTTAGTTACTATTACTTGTTTGTGGTTACTTGTGGGTGTTGGTGGGGTTATTTGTGTTATGTTTTGGTGTGTATAATAAACCGTATATAAGCTCAGTGGCAGTTTCTGGTGTGGTCACGTATTTGGTCCTCCCGTGTGGGTACCTGCATGGGGTACGAGGACACCCGCACAAGGTACCCTGACAAGCTGCTTCTAATTTAGAAGGGGATTTGTGGTAGATTTGGGGCACTGTTTTTTTCCAGTCACCTGCGATCTTGGTATGCAACAGCAACAGTTATGCAGAGACCTGAGCCAGAATGTTAAAAAATCTTTTACGTCTTTATTATTCATATTACATGTTTTGTTTTGTTTTTATAAGTAAACATATGACACACGGTATTTTCATGGCATGGTTTTGCAGAGCATTATGGGTTTTATGAGTAGGAGGATAGAGTCCTTCTGATGCTACCTGCTGGCTGAAAACGATAAATGTGATATACAGTATTTAAGGCCAAAGTTTAATTGACTAATATGAAAACTTAGAGATAAGTTTTCATATTGGTTGCATGCATGCTAAGTCATTTCTAAAGTAAAGGCTTGTAGGTTTGTTTTTTTAAATAAAGATGCTGGTGCCATCTTTGTTTAGGCATCATTCTCGGTCAGCGTATACTTTCTGCACAACGTTGCCACAGCTTGGTTGATGTTATAATGTACATCTTAGGGGTCTATTCACAAAGCTGCCGAGGGCAACCGAGTGAATGACCGATCAGAAGTGAAGTGAGCCGAACACTGTTCGGCTATTCACTTCAGGCTGGTACGGCTGATTTCAGCCGTATATCGGCTGAAATGAGCTGTACATCGGCTTGCTTCGTGTGGATTCGGATCAGCTGAACATGCTCAGCATGTTCGGCTGACCCGAAGTGCAGAAGGAGTTCGACTCAGCCGATCCAACATCTGGATCGGCTGAGCCGAACCTCCGGCAGGCTTCTCACTGCTGTTCGGGCTATTCTGAAAGATCCCGAACAGCAGTGAGAGAATAGCCGAATGCCGCCGAGCGGCATTTGGCTCGGCTGTTCTGTTCGGTCCCTCAGAGGCACCGAGCAGAACAGAAAAAGAGTGAAAAAAGTAGAAAAAAGTTAATAGAAAACGATTGTGCAGAGCTAGCAGTGACAGCTAGCTCCGCCCAATAGTTTCCTATTGTCCGGCGGCTCTGCTGCTGTAAAAAAATAAAAATAAAAAAAATCCCCCGGGCGCTCTGGGAGCCCCCCGCTTCCGGCCGCCAAGAAGAGAAACCCGCTGTGTCTTTTTTTTTCTTTATTCTGACACGAGCATGTCAGAAAACAGAAAAAACAAAAAGACGAATTCCCATTCAAAAGCATTGGGAGTTTACTATTGGCTATTTCAATTATATATATATATATATATCTGTATATTTATTCAGTCCTGCAAAGTTACTAAGTTGCTTTAAGATCTAGTGATAATGGTCCCTCTTATACATCATAACTTTCATGTGTCTGTTGCTGTGACTACTTAAAAGGTGTTACCTGGAAAACATCTAAATTTGCTAGTGCTAGTCTGCTATGTATAATATATTCTAGATTGCTTGAAAGTAAACATAATTTCTGAATGTTTTTCAACATAGTGTATTTTTATAACTTTATTCGCTTTTTGGAACTTTTGGATATTCACATTCTCTGAAACCTAGCTATTAAAAGAAAGATGTATTAGGATAGTTCTAGTCTCATATCATTATCATTATTACTAGGGATGCACCGATGCTGATACTGAGTATTTAGGTAATTGTACTCACCCAAATCCTCTGATACTTACTACGATACTGGATCTTCCGGTCAGAGGGAGATTCTCTCTGACTGGCAGTGCCTCGAGGGAGCATGGAGCTGGCTTCCCGGGCCAACCAGGAAGCCGTGCCCACCGCCCAGCTTCCTGATAAGCCGAGCCCACGGTACCTCGGGATGCTAGTATTCGTTATTGGTGAATACCGGAAAAAAAACATTGGTACTCGATACCGGAAAAATTGCATTGGTGCATCCCTAATTATTACAATTTCAAATAAATTGTGTTGATTGCATTACCTTTCATTTTTTTTCTTAAACAGAAGCAAAACACTTCTCTGATCTTCGTTGGCTGCTTTATTCATAATATTTCTATCTTGTATAAAAATGACCAGGCTAGCATTAAAATGAATCCTTTAGCAAATCATTCCCTTGGTGTTCCTTTTCTTTTAGCTCCCAATTCAATAAATAAATAAATGACCACATTGTTTCCTGAAGTCTCAATGTCAGATGAAGATGCAATGATCTTATCCCTTCAACCACTAGGAACTAACTACATCCAATCAAACAATTAGACTAGCTAATTGGTACTCTGAGTCATTGGCACACACCAGAATGGACACTACTAAACTTGCAATAGAGACCAATAAAAAATAAAAGGTTTATTTTGTGTCCATTCTTTTATTTATTTTGTCATGGACTGAGCACTTCTGCTATTTACTTTTAATATTTGTGGGTAATGTAATGCTCAAATATGTAGTCACTTAACATTAAACTGTTGACTTTTGCCATTTTAACATGTGGTATACTGAAACATAAATCCATTAAATACATAAAACATTTAGGGCTATCAAGACTTTCCTGATGTACAATATTTAAAGAGATACATTATATTCCTATTGCAATTTTGAGTGCTAAAGTTACATACTGACAATTTAAACTACTGTGATATCGGGTATCCAGAATATTGATCCAATGGGCTGGTTTGACTTTAATCTATAATAAAATTATAATTGTAGCATACTATGTCCTGCATAAAAAATTGAATGGTACTGCATATTCTGTAAGCTGTTTCTACGAGAAGAAAGGGATGTTATCTTTGACTCTATTAATTGATCATCTCGTTTTCCCTATATAAAGTAGTCCATGTAAACACATTACTGCATAGACAACAAATGTAGCATATGTAGATAAGCATTGAAACTTTAGAGATGATACAACGCAAAAATACTCAAGCAGCAACTAATCAAGTGATCTTATAACTGATATACCATAAGTAAAATCTAATAATATAGGTTACTGCTTGGACTTACAGTTGCTGGGATTTTTGAGTTCAAACTTCTGTTTAAACAATTGTCAAAAACAGATTGGGTTCCTTGGAGGCATATAGTTTATGTGCCTGCCTTCCAATAATTTCCAATGGGAAACCATAGAATGCCTACAGTAGGTTGTGTCTACAACAAAGCTGTCACTGTATTTCTGTTCCCTGTTATATCACTACATTTATTCAAATACTTCAGTTACATTCTTCCTGCTAACATAATTCCCTGTCATATTAAAGCCCATTCAGTCAGTTTTTTAGGCGGATCTGATAGGAAGCCCAATGTAAATCTATGGACAGCTGGATATAAACAGCTGAGTATCTGTTTACATCTGGTTACCCCTAGTTTTGGCCAGGTCCAAATAAAGTAACAGTTCACAGTTCCATTTCACTGGACCTGATCATGCTGGATCGGGGGTAATCTGATGTAAATGAACACAAATCCATTTACATCTGATTCCACATAGACCATCATGGGTCTGGTAATTTCAGTTTTTTTCCTCCATCCCAAGATGGATGAAAAAACTGGATAGACCATGCACAGATCACAGATTGCCTACTGTTGGACTGTGTGAAAGTAGCTTTACACAGGAAGTTTACCATTAAAGAATTATTATCAGCGTCTAGTCCCTCAACAAAAGCCTCTGGATGAGCAGCAGTATAAAGAAAGGCACTCATTTTGGACCCCAGTTCAGCAACACAGACCACCCATACATTATTTTCATTGTTATAACTATCCGAATAATCCATATGCAATCCAATTATGTAGTAGTAGTCATACCACTAACTCAAACAACACATACCATAGCACATACCAGTAGATTATAGGGAATATACACCCTTTCTTTAGATAGTTTATTTTCTAAATTCATGGAAAATAAACAATCAATGAGGCTGATTTACTAAAGGAGTCAAGAACCTCTCCACAATAAATTGTAAGAACATTTATGCAAATGATAAAACATTATCCTGTTTACGTACTCCATCTGCCCAAGATATAAATATGAATATATCATTTATATTAATGGTTAAAATACTCATACATTTTATTGCGTGACGATTCTCTACTCCTTTAGTAAATTGGCCCCATTTCTTTGCTCAATTTCAATAATTATAATGAAATTACTTTGTTCTTTTTACCTGCATTTTTTTTATTGCATACACTTCTATAAAGTATTGATACTAGTAATTCTAGCTCCGGTTCCTCATTGCCTTCCACCAGTAATAAACATTTGCAAACATATGTAGACCTCTGATGCTTACCCTAGGCATCAGAATGGAGTGCTCATAGAAAAGACTCTAGCTTTGAACAATCCTTTAATGGACCCAGTATCAAACAACAGATTTGCTATATATATATATTGATATAGGACATTTAGATTTATTTCCAGGGATCAGTTTTGAACTTTGTAATTGACTCAAATTATATATTGATCTCTTGAGTTGAATGCTGCCCTTTATGTGTCATTCTTCCATTCAAAGGGTGAGCAGACCTGTGCATGGTTCACTGGAGCATAATTGGCCATTTCCGTACCTCTGAACGTTAATATTACTATAACAATGTTTTTCTAACAGAGTCATTATGGATTATCTTGTGCCATTTTTATTTATGATGCAATCTATAAGGGACAAGTGACCTTGTCCTTTACCTTCAAGCTTTGGTGATCATTGTGTTACATAGCATTTCCGTTGGTGTAGTCACATGTGCGATTAATTATCCTTTTAATCTTTATTTGCAGGAAAAGACATCAGCAGTATATTGTAATGTTACACTCCATAAATATCACATATGCATCTCAATGCTTCGTTACCTTTAAACACAAGTGTTGCAATGGATCAAACATAGATGCATTTATCGTTTAGAAGAACAGAGATAGTGGTTTTAACACCTCAGCCCATTACAAAATCAATGTGTTGTACCATGATCTTGTTTTATTGTTTGCACTTTAGAGGACTATAAGGAATTCTAAGCAGCATGTAATGACAATAATGAACAACAGACTTACCTTGTTAATTATCTAAACTAATTTTTCTCAATGTTGTTAACACTGGCTAAAATTTCTAACTTAGATGATCATGGAAAAACACACTGCATGATACCACACTACTTTGCTATCTCTTTGTACTGGGGATGCCCCCAATTCAGGCTTTGCCAGCAATAATGCACTAGAGTAGGGTGCCCTTGAAAGTGATAATATACAAATGTAAGTGATAAACAGCTCTAGAAATGTTTTATATTGCATTTAGATAAGTTTTGACATGCTGAAACATCTCTGTGACCAATTACTGATTTTTCTCAATTGTTATAGTGTAGAGAGCAAAACCTATCACTGACAGGGTTATTCACAAAAGGGTGAAGAGTTTGGAGAAGGCAGGAGAAGTAAACAATCTAGGACAACATAGCTGAACTGGAAGGTGAGCTGAATTGGAGAATTTTTCCAAATCAGATATTTTGTCCTACATTGTTCACTTCTGCTGTCTTTTACAAATTCTTCACCCTTTAATGAATAACCCTGCAAGTGTTTTCTGCAGTAAGATAGTATTTGAGTTTGGATGAAAAGAAGCAGCAATTTTGTTGATGATGAGTTATTCACTTGCACTATTTACTTGAGTAATACAGAAAATCCACCATGGTTCAAGTAATTTTTGTCTAAAAACAAAATTAGGAATGCTTTCAACTCTTCTCAGTCTTCTGGGTTTAATGGCTCTAGTCCTGGAAAGGAATTACTACTGAGGACAGAGTCGGAGAAGAAATAAGTAACTGCATTTTTGTTTAAAACCCTTGTTGTTTCAATTTTTTTTTCATTGCTACATTTTGGACCTCAACTTAGACATCTCTATTCAAAACCAGTGTTTGCAACAAAACTCATATCTGGCCATCTATGTAATTTATCTTAACAGCCACTCACTTATAAATATCCTCCACTATATTATCATGTGGTCACACATAGACTCCCACAACTCCCAGGTGGCTAGTGATTTATATTTCAACTGTCAGAATTCTTATGTGTGGCTCATTTTTAATAAAGAACTATTTATTTTAAAGGTATGGCAAAGTGCCAAGTTATGTTACTACTCTCTTGTTAGTTCAGTTGATCCGTATAATTTATCTGTAAAAAATAAGTCAAGGCAACTGGACTTGCTGTATTTTTCTTGAAGATAATTCACTGGTCATCCAACTTGCTTTCTCAGTTCAGAATGCCTTGTACAAAAATTATCCGGAAATAAATATGGTGAATGTTGCTCCAATTCACATAATCTATTAGCATTGATTGCATTTGCATAATTGGAGCTTGGAGGTGTTAATAACCTGCCCAGTGAGAAGTGTTAAAACAGCATTGTATGTTGCAGACAATAGATGTCTCACCCCCCCACCTCTATTCAACCTTGGCTTCTCCATTTTTACATAAATTGCCTCTTTCACACCTCCTTTGAACCAGTCCTCCTCCCTGTCTAGGATGCATACTTGACTGTCTTCAAAGGAGTGAACTTTTTCCTTTAGGTGTAGGTACACTGCCAAAACCTGACCAGAAGGTTTGGCTCTTCTATGCTGTGCCATACGCTGGTGTAGCTGCTGTTTTGTTTCACCGACATACAATTTTGAGCACTCCTCACTGCACTGGACTATGTACACAATGTTGTTCAACTTGTGTTTTGGCGTTGGGTCTTTTGAGTGAACCAGTTGTTGCCTCATTGTATTGCTGCGTTTAAAGCAGACAGGGATGTGATGTTTTTATAAAACCCTTCTGAGTTTCTCAGACATTCCAGTGTCAGAGCACAACGAAAACCAGACAAGCGAAAGGTGCTAGTTAAAATATTTATTAAGAACAGTGTCCACAGGAGCAAGCAGAATCATAAACCGCAACAAGCCAGAGTCTGGAGCCAGAGTGGGTAGTCGTCCAAGCCGGGTCAGGAACACAGATATCAGCGTCGTCAAGAACAAGCCAGGAGCAGGAGCCAGGAAATCAGCGTTGTCAGGAACAAACCAGGAGCAGGAGCCAGAGGAGAACGTCAGCCAGGATGCCAGAAGGGCAAGGTCAGACTGGACTGAGTGGTTTATATATAGTGAATGGGGTGACATCATCACTCAGAGACAGGAAACTCCCATCTGACTCCCTCAGATGATGCTCTCCTGTCTGGCCATAAGAGGGAGCCTGGGAGTAGTGAGGGTTGTTCCAGAGTCTGCTCAGGCAAAGAAGGAAACACAGGTGAGTAAAATGGCAGCCAAGCCAGAATGCTGCAAACCAGTAAAGTCAGGGTGGAACCCTGACACCCAGCTACATATTGGATGACCAAATTCTTCTGTTTGTCATGCTTTTCATCCTCACTGGTACTCTTGGCATTCTTTCCTCTTCTTTCTGTTTTGACACCTCTCTCTGGGCATGTTATTAACACTAGCTCCAATTATGCAAATGCATTCAACACCTGGTTGAGATTATGTAGATTGGGGCAACATTCACCATATTTATTCCCAGATAACTTTTGTACAAGTCATTCTGAATTGAGAAAGCTGGATGACCAGTGAAACGTCTTTTAAGAAAAATACAGCAAGTCCAGTTGCCTTGACTTATTTTTTACAGATATACCATGACCTGGATGAATGAGAACCTTCACAGACATCTGTATAATTTGCCACCCACAGTGAAAAACCTAAAAGCAGCTCTACTTTTTGTGTCTAATCACTAATTCAGAAATAAATTAAACAAGCAGGAAGATGAGACTTGACACAAGTCTCTTGCCTCATGGGGACACAAGTGAATCATAGTTAATGGAAACATAAAAACGCATATAGGTCAGTGAGTGACTAATTTCAAGATATATTCAATATAATCCAGTACAAATTCCTTAGGCTAAGGTTCATGATCCTTGTCTGTAGTCTTACTACCGGCAAGTAAACTTATTTCCATATTAATGAAGTAGCACAGGACAGAACATCATCTTTACAACATAATGCAATAAAGAAACCATAAAAATATGTAATATGACTTATGAATAATTCTATTATCATAGGGTAGTAGAATGTCTTAAAGAGAGCCTGGAGAAGTCCTGTTCGGTGTATATGCATCACCCGGGCTTCTTTTATGTACCTCCACCCCAGGAATGAACCTATCTCTCAATTAGGCAGCCAGTGAATTCCTTTAAAAGATCTAGGTATGCTCACAGATAGTGTGTATAGATCTCTTCATTCGCAAGGGTCATTTACTATACTAGAGATGCCTAGACAACACTTATTGGTATTTTGTACATTCTGGTTGAAGTGTTCTTTTTTCAGTTTATGCTCATTGTTTTACTATAGTTTTAGTTTAGTTTTGTTATTTTGGATTCAACATTATGGTTCCTTTGTTCCCTTTGCTTGTTCATGTTAAAAGAACATAGCTTTAAATAGCATGAGTGCTAGCATCAAAACGCTATGTCCTTAAATCACTAACTCCATGTGACAGTAATTTGTTTTAAGGCATCACAATGTCAGATCTCATTAGCATGGAGCTGACATTGCAGTGCCTAGAAAAACTGTCCTGCTCAGTCATGTGTTCATTCTGTTTGTAGAAGATGAACTTTACACTGCCTTTGGTATAAAGCTTGCCACTGTACAGGTTGCAGGTTGATGTATTGATTTGTAGGCAAATTATTTCCTGACGTGTCATACCATCCAGAGCATTACCATGCGCTGAAGGATTCAAAGGTGGCACTGTAAGAACATCACTATCCTCTGTACCAAGGAAACATATGTTGCCAGCACACTAGTCTCTTCATAATGTTTTTTGCATTAATTATAAATATCTAACATCAATATGTCCACTGTACAGTCTGTTATGGCACCGTATGTGCAGGTGGCACCCCGAAATATCATCCCTGCAGGGTAGAGCACCCTTAAACTGTAAGGAAACTCAGATGCAGACCACTTGTATTCCAGGTGTCCTTACATCTGCACCTCCCCCTCATTGCCATGGCAGCAAAAAAATCCTCCATCTACTACACTATCATGGACTGCCTACTCCAGGTTGACTAGCCCCATCCATATATGCGCATGCATAGAGAGTGCTGACTTAGCATAGAACCTGTGAGTTTGGGACACTTTCTAGCATGGCTCAATGACAAAATATAATGTAGAGAAAAGAATGAAAAAAAATCAAAGGCAGGGAAATGTATAGAAACAAAAGTAACAACAAAAAACATATGTACAGTGCATAAATTAATGCATGTTGAGCTCATCCTGGATCCAAAAATAATTACAAAAAATGCACCCATAACTATGTACCCAAAAATGATAATAATTTGTTACCTACCAAAAATGGAAAAAATGTGACCAACAACCTACAAATATAAGCAATAACTAAATAGGCAATCAACTGCTCAATGCTAAACTAAAATTGTCAACCTGGAGAAGATACATTTAACCGCAAATATGATACAGCTTCTATGTGGTAAATCATCACTCATATAAAACAACAGGTAAGGATCAAATTTACATTCAGACCCCTCAGATGTTCAATATTCAGTGTGTATACCCAAAATTCTTCCCTATGTAAGTTGGTTATCTCTATCACCACCTCTAGGGGAGTTTTGTACATGTTGAATAACCATCCTCTGCACCTGATGTCTCCTTATTGGAAAATGTATTGCTACTGGATTTCTCTGGCCAGTCATTTCTCTCTTCTGCATTTTTGTTATGGTTATTTTAATCACTGTGGTGTTTTAAGTTGACCAATAGTTTTGCAAAAAAAGTGTGCAAGGACAAGCACTCAAAACTCGATGTTACATTTAGGATAATCATGTATCGTTCTTGCCCATGCAATGAACCCTTCCAATGTTGGGGGCATGTGGCCTGGTATGGTCTGGTCGAGGGGCGAACTGTCATTGTATTCACCCCTTTCCTGGCCAGCTAGGTCATATGCCTGGAAAAAGGTCTGGTCTGAATGTTTAGGAGGACCACATACCAATTTTTTTTCTTAAAATGTTAATACATATTTTTATAAACTGTGTGGGGTCCCCTTCAAAATCCACAACAGAACCTTATCCAAGCATGCAGTCTGGCTGGCCAGAAAAGGTGTGTGAGGGGAAGGGGGCAGCCAGCATCCTTCCCCCTCCTTCCGAACCATACCAGTCCACATGCCCTCATTGGGAGGGTACCTTGATACATGTCCCCATCACAGTGCCCAGCTACCCATGCCCTTTTTCTAACAAAAGTCTGCAAACTGGTCTTTAAAAAGGCCAGAAAAAAATTACAAGATTCAGCTTCCATAGACTTCAGCGGGGTTTGGTACTAAGTTTATGGTTTAGCAGATGTTTTCAAGTGTTCTGTGAATATCCAGCACAACTGATTCTCTCACCACTATCAGTGAAAAGTGGGGGGACCCAGGAGATTGACACTCTCAGAAGTATAGGTTTCAGTGTGGATTCTGTTGAAGCTTCCTAATGAACAGAGGAGAGGCAGCACTCCTATTACAGGCATGCCTTTATCTAAGTTGTATAGCGACACAGTCATTTTAAGGAATGTCATTTGCTAGAGTTGGATCATGTACAATAAAGCCATTTTACATTTACACATGCCTAATGTTAGTGTTGCAAAGCACAACAAAATTGCATGCAAATGTGACCTTTGCCAAATTAACTACACTCACTATTTTCAAAACTAAATGATCAGAATCAAATTCTAGGCATGTAGACTCATATTTTATTATGTTTATTTTATCGTACTTTTGTTTTTTGCATACTTATACGAATCAGTTGCTTTATGCCTTTGGTTCACAGGGAGAGCACAAAAACATTTAGAGGACATCTGTCTAATTATAGAAAGAATGCCATACCATTAAAATGCTGGGAGTATTGGCCCTATACCCCCTAGAATCTGACAGCATTATCTTCTTTTTCAGTCCAATACATTTGTTAAATTAAAACGAGGCCGTGTTGTGTGTAAATATAAAGTCAGATGCATTATTTTTCTCTATAAAAATGGACAGGAATAAATTGAACATTTCAGTTATATGCAAATAATACGTCTTTAGGCAAATTTCTGCACAGAAGTAAAGATTCACACTAAATAGTTGCACAGATCTAAAAGAAATACACAAAGCATGCACATGCCTCTTGTATTTGAATATTTGCTTATCTTAGAGTTCAACTTCAAATTCATTTGATCTTGAATGAGAGATCATGGGCCCATGTGAGCTATGACTATGCTTTAAAATAATGTACCCCACTAAGGATCCCCAGTCTCCAACTAACACTCTATTATGAAGTTGTTCATATGGAATAGAGAATAGCTGAATATAAAGATTCAGTTAAATCTATTTAACTCACAAATCTCTTTTTTATAGCAACTGTTTCTGCAACTGTTGTCATTGATACAGTCATTTGGAAAGTGAAAACAATGGTTATATACAAAGGGATCTGAAAGTCTGGAAGAATAAGCTGGTTTATTACTTTATCAACTGAAATAAATACATAATAAGATGCAATGCTGAAGCTTGCTGAATCCCTTGATCTGACAATATGAGTTCTGCTGCTGCGCATACAAAAGAGACTGTCACACTGTCTAAAATGTATACATTGCACAACAATCCCATCACATGTATGGTCACGTGTAAGGTAAATCAAAGTGTGGGTGCACAGTTTAGGGTGAACAAAGAGTCAAAGAAGCTTTAATGTATGCTTAGGTATATATACAGTATATAT
>NW_017306445.1:563790-564467 GCF_000935625.1 Nanorana parkeri | reverse complement strand
TATATATATATATATCTCCTATCCTATCCCATTCTTTTCATTTATAACCTTTTTTTATATCCACTTAAAGCATTTGTTTTAAGTATATTCCCTAATGGGCATAGGGTGACTCTACAACATTTGCATGTAATATCCTATACTTGATTCACAAAATTATTGTTACCATATTGGTTGTGAAGATCACAATGGCAGAGCAAGTCCTGTGACATCACGCCTCACTCCGCCCCTTTGCTTACATTCAGGTCAGAAATGTAATTTTGTGGCCAGAGTTGTTGGGATCAGACGTGCCAGTGGACGTGGGGAATTTTTTTCTTACGGTGAGTCGGCAGCCATCGTCCATCATGATTGACGTGGGTCTACATTGCTGGACAACGTAATTGACCTTGGGATTACATTGATGGACATTTTCTTTTAATAAAAAACTTGTCATAAACCTGTGTTCTGTTTTAAAAAATAGTTTTTACAATTTTACTGTATTTGGTGAATGAGTAGGGGTAACAACTATCCCTTAACGAGGGGGGCAGGATCTGGGTGCCCCCTTTATAAAAGAGGGCACACAGATGGAGATAAGCCCCCCTGCCTGCAGACCCCCTCAACCACTGAGCCAGGGTTGTGGGTAAGAGGCCCTTGTCCCCATCGACATGGGTTACCCCCTGGTATGGTGCAGGGCGGGGGGG
>NW_017306445.1:540155-563775 GCF_000935625.1 Nanorana parkeri | reverse complement strand
GGGGGGCTGCTCGCTCGTTCCCCCCGTTCCTGCCCTGCCATGCTGCTGCCCAGATTAAGGGTCTGGTATTGGATTTTAGGGGGGAACCTGCTATTTCTTTTGTTGTTGGGATCCTCTATAAAATTCCTACCAGACTTAAAGAGTGTAGCATAAATTGGGGGAACCCCATGCTTTTTTACTGTTTTTGTGGACTGTCAAAAGTTAAAAAGTAAACATGTCACTTTTTTAACCCCTTCATGACTAAGGCCCTTTTTTCCATTTTTGCACCCATGTTATATTCCACATTTTAGGCCTGAAAATGACGTAAAACCCCCCAACATTATATATTTTCTGAATGCCAAGACCCTATAGAATAAAATGGTGGTAGTTGAAAATTTTTATGTTGCGCAATATTAGCGCAACTCCTTATTAATGGGACGCAGAAGCGATCTGGCGACAGGTAAGTCGCCAGGATCGCTTCTGTTGTAAAGCCGACAGTCGGCTCTACAAGTTTAAACAGAGTCCCGGCGGCAAAAGTCGCCGGGAGTCTGTTTAAACAGCCCCGATGCTGGTGACGTACACTGTACGTCGTCAGTCACGAAGGGGTTAATGTCACTTTTCTGCAACAAATTTTAATTCGTAAATATTGTTTAACCACTTCCCGGCCGGCCGTTGTAAAAAAACGGCCAGCCAGGAGCTATCTAAATCTGAGCGGGCGTCCTTAGACGTCCGCTCAGCCACACCCCTCGCCCGCACCGGTGGGCGCGCGCGAGCGTGAAATTCCCGTTATTTGAAAATAGGCAGCAATGCCCATTAATATACAATCGATCCGCCGGCTATAGAGCCGGCGGATCGCTTGTATGAGGTCCCGTGAATTGCGCCCTCCCCTCCCACTGTCAAGCTGGTCCTGGGCTCCGCTGTGCCCGGTGCGAGCCTGGGACCAGCATATGGCCTCTGTCACAGGGGTTCAGAGGGAGCTCGGTAAACGAGCTCCCTCCGGTCCCCTCTCCGCTGTCAGAATGCGGAACTGATGTATATTACATTACTTCCGCATTCTTGTGTCACTCTCCAGCTTCAGATGCTGGAGAGAAGCTGATGAAGCAGATCACTGCTTCATCAGCTTCTTCAGGAGGGTCCTAGGTGACATTAGGGGTCTTGGAGACCCCTGATGTCTCCATAAAAAGGACCTGTCACATATTTTGCTATCACATAAGGGGGTTTTCTAACCCCCTATGTGATAGCAATAAAGTTAAGTGGAAAAAAAAATAGGTAAAAATAAATGAAGTTTCCTCTATAGCTGGTGCCATTCTGAATTGCTGTATAATGATTTGCTGGGATTTGTAGTCCTCTATAGCTGGTGTAATTCTGCATCGCTGTGCAATGTGTTGCTGGGATTTGTAGTCCCTTTACAGCTTGGAGTCAGTGGCAGCACTCCCAGGATTGCAGAAGTTACAGCTGTTACTGGGCCCCGGCGCTCCACCAATGTTCTAAAATCATTAGGCTGTATTGTTTTAGAAAAACTGTCACATGACATCAAAAAGGTATCAGCAATTGGTATCAGCGAGTACTTGAGGAAATGTATCGCTACTCGTACTATTATTTATTTTTTATTGTACACATGTAAACAGTTTTTTTGTTTTTTTTGTTTTTACAATACAAGTGCACTATGGGTATGGGACAATACACTAGAGCAGTTTGCTTTGAGGCTCCATTTGTCTTTTGAAATCTCACTTGCTCCGATGACTCAATAACACTGAAGCTAACATAAACTAACACAAGGTGTGGGCATAAAATCAACAAATTAAAGTGGAATTCATTTAATACCATTGTAATGTGGCATGCAGGCATTCAAAGCTTCTAGAAGTGGTGACTTTGTCAGAGGCTGCAGTGCTGGAAGATAGAGGAGTCAAGACTTTCTGCCCACTGGAGAGGTAAATATATACAGCAAGGAGCCAGTGTTTAGATTTTGCATGAGAAGTGACAGACTCACTTTAACTGATATGAAAATCAGACGTTCAAGTTTATTCATTCCTCCTTTATCTTTGTTATTTAGAAACATTTGCAGCAGAACTAGATGCTGCCACTGATGTGGCCCTCATACAGTTGCATCTTACTTTCAATTTATTCCCTGTCCAAGCAGATATATATTTCCTCCAGATTCAGCAATATATTTTCAGTGATATAAAAGGTTAAACACATATTTACAGTATGTTATGTAGTTTACCCTTACATTAAATTACCATGTAATGAAAATAATCTGGACTAAACTAAAGCAATTTAGGTCTCACTGACTGCTTATGAAAATAAAATGTTAATCTCATTACTATGCTTTGCAGCTTACATAGAAATGAACTTTATTTAATTAAGTGAAAATATGCTAAATCAAAATCTTTGCCAAACTAAAACAGCATCATGGAATATAGGGAACGGAGATCTACTATAATTGGCTGATGTTATACTGCCATCTTGTGTTGGTTTATGTTAGCTTATGCTCCTATAACACTGAGGCTCAATTCACAAAGCTCTCCAATTTAGCCAGGTGACTGTCAAATGTAATTGAACTCAGCTAAAAATAAGTCACATTTTTGAAAACAAGTATACTTATCTTGATGTGTTAGCTTTAATGAATTGAGCCTAATGGTTACCATATGTTACAAGTACTGGAGACGAATAATGACTAAATCGGGGGGGATTCCACAAGCACTGAGGCAATGTGACCCAAGCATAGGTTATTACTAGCTGTGCACTCTCATACTCACACTGCATTGTATACTAGCATGCCTCTATCTTTACAATCTATTTTCCTATTCTGCTTCTTTTATTCTGACCCTTTAAAGTGGTCCGCATTGAGGCAGTAATTGCTGCAAAAGGGGCCCAAACCAAGTACTGAGTACATATGCATGCTTATACTTTTCAGAGGTCCGATATTGTTCTATGTACAATCCTTGTTTTATTGATTATTGTGACAAATCACAGCTTGAACTATCTTGCTTTGCATGTAATGAGTCTATCTCATATATTAGTTTCACCTTTTAATTTGCATTAGTGAAATAAATGAACTTTTGCATGATATTCTTATTATTCGAGTTTCACCGGTATAGTCAGATGGGTGACTGCACTGTTCAGTAATGCAACTCTGCAGATCCCTTCTTACATTCCCTTTTCCAGTCTGCTCACAGATCTGTGAGTGAACACTTCATTATTCATGAGGTCCTGCCTGTGATCAACACTATCCTAAGCTTCTTACACAACGTCCAAGCTTTCACTGTTAAAAAACAAAACATAAATAAAATGGCACTATGTAATGCAGAAGAGCCTGTATAAGGGATTACAGGAAGTAAATGTAATTTATTTACAGGAAATGTACAGGTAGTCATAATATTAATATTTCAAAATACTTTAATGATCTTTTTAAAGATCACGTAGCTGGACTAAATGGTATATTTTATATTTACCTTGAATTCTGCTTTAACCAACATTGTTTTTTATTTTACCTGACAAGGACCGACTGTAGACAAAGAAAGTAGTAGGGAAATCCAGAGAAAATTAGGTATTTACTAAACAAAAATTTTGATATATGTTATATACAGTATGTGTCAAACAAATATGTTATATGTGATTATGTAATAGGGAAGGGGAGGAAGGTTATCAGAAAAATTTCAAGTAAAGATTAAAGATCCACTTTAACCCCTTCCAGATCAATGACGGGATTATCGTTAACAAGCGGTGAAGGGATAATCCCATCTTGTGGTCCAATGAATGCTGGTCCATGAAGGGACAAGCAGCTCATTGAGTTACAGCTAGCTACTGGAATAAATTCCACCCAAGGGTGTGCCAGAACCCTAGGGGGAGGGGCTTTCAAGAAATACTAAAAGCTCTCTTGTTATATATAAAAGTTTCAAGGGGATTGGAACTGTATATCCTAAATGGGGAGCAATTCATGTGCAATGAATTGTGCAATGAGCAATGCACATGAATTGCTCCCCATTTAGGATATACAGTTCCTATCCCCTTGAAGAAGCCCAGTAGGGCGAAACATGTCGGGACTATTTTGAATGAATTACTAATCATGTTTTTCGACTATTTTGAATGAATTACCAATCATGCTGTACAAATGAATTATGTGATGTCAATGCTATATATGGAATAACCATACTATGGAATAATCATGTTTTATAAATTGGAATTTAATTGGAAATAATCATGTTATAATAATAAATTAATTTATAAACTTTTATATATAACAAGAGAGCTTTTAGTATTTCTTGAAAGTCCTCCCCCTAGGGTTCTGGCACACCCTTGGGTGGAATTTATTCTAGTAGCTACCATTTATTAATTGGCGTGTGAAATCTTGCTCTCTTACATGTTTCAGGGTTGAAGTACACGGCCACTCAAATTTGTTTCTAACCATAGAGTTACAGCTGTTTATGGGTCCCTCAGGGTTCGTTCTGTGATCACAGCCAGAGCTGATCGCTGTGATCACAGAGCTGTGACAATTACACAGTCGGCAGCAGCTCACTGTGTTGTGTGCAGCTGGAGCAGGCTGTGTGTTTACAAATTGATACGAAATATCTCTCAGAAGAATACTGTATTCTACTCAGAGATAGTAAGTATCAAAGCCCCTGTAAATAAAAAATATGCCCCTAGTTTAAAAAAATGAAAAACAAAACAATTAAGTTTTTTACATTTTTTAAAACATTTAAAAAGTCAAAAAAGTTTTTTTTTAAAAACATGTTTAATAAAAAAAAATATATATATAGTGCCAAGGAGGCTATTAAAGATAGGAGACAAACATACTACGTTCTAAAATTGTTCCACACTAAAATTGTATTTCACTCCATGTATTTTGTGACAAATAACTCCCAAATAACAAACATACTACGTTCTAAAATTGTTCCACACTAAAATTGTATTTCACTCCATGTATTTTGTGACATATAACTCCCAAAATAAACTGACATCCCAGGCATATGATATACCCTATAAATCAGGACAAGAATTTATTATAAATTGCGTTTTGTTAGCTGCGCTAATTATGTACCCATTATTATTGCCAAAACTATGAAAAATTCGTTTTTTCCATTTTTCTTCCATTTTTTTGGATTAAAAAAAATTAAATAAGAAATACTATATGCATATGTCAAATCAACTTAAACCCCATTTTGTCCTTTAAAAAATTATATATAACATGTGTAGGTGCAATGAATAAGGAAGATGGAAATTATGGTTAAACAAACACGCAGCAAAAATGGCAAAACTGCTTCGGTTCCCAGAACCGAAATTTAATGTCACTAAGGGGTTAAACATCACTGAACAACCATAGATTAATGTTTATACTTTTTTTAAACTGTTGAATGGGTGAGGTGTGCTTTACACATTATTTTCACCTCTAGACCAAAATGAGCACTTAACCCTTGCAGTGGCGGTGGCCCCACTGCAAGGGTTCATTTGAAAGATACCTGGAGTTCTTCTTTAAAGACAGCACACGACCTTGACAGCCGCTCAACTATTATTTTCAGGAGTTCAAAATATATTTGTCAGCACAGACTTCCTTTAATAATGTTGACTTTCAGGCTTATTTCGAGGTTGCAATAATTTCTGCAGTCATGAGATTTCACTTATCTACACAGCCTTAAACATGTCTCTCACAAATATCCATGAGAAGCAGAATGTTAAAGACCTGTAAATACTTGGCACTGATCACTGTCTTTGTCCTGGAGATGAGCACATGATTACATGATGGCATTAATCCGTGCTGTTAGCTAAAGCAGAAACATCAGAGATCAGTTTAAACATCAAGGGCCATGATTTGGCAGCAAGGCAGCCATGGGGAGTGCAGTTCTCATCTTAAAAGAGCTCAGATTACTTTATTGTCATTGAGTCACTTATTGTACCCATAATATACATACACTCTATAATAAACAAGTAAGCTCTAAGCAAAATTGACTGTAAAATAAGACTTTTATTGCCTTAAGAATAATTATCTATGAGTGGAAATTCTGAAGCCTGTTGTGAATTTGTCAGATTCAGGTTAAACTCAAACCTGGACATTTTCTTTCTGTAGCCTAACGTATTTCTCTGCTTGCTGTATAGACTCTGTCTTGGACCTCTCCACTCAATGAGATGACCCCTATTGTGTAACATGCTGCTTTCTTTTTGAGGTTTTATCTTTTTAGATTAGGATTTAGATTAAGATTTAGATGAGTCATGCCATCTTCTGGTCACACATAAGATCCTATCAAATGCGTGAGAGGTTTTATGTGTACTTTAAGGTTATTATACACAGATACAATATCAGAGGTTTTAGAAGACTTCCTATTTATTAATTTTGTGCACCTTCATTTTTTTATTATTTTACATAAGCACACAATTTAACTTTACATTCATCCTCTGACCATTAAAGTGTAGATTTATTCATTTATTACAGATATATATATAAATATATATATATATATATAGCGCCGACAATTTACGCTGCACTTTACATTTATAAACCTGAACTGTAAAACTGCATATAACACAAATTTCAAAAGGCATTTTTCAATCATTTTTTTGTCATTAGTTTAAGGCCCCGTTCACATATAGCGAATTGTCGCGCGATTTCCGCCGCGATATCGCGCATTTTTGCCGCGCGATATCGCGAGAAGTCGCCGGCCAATGTTATTCAATGGAGCTGTCTTAACTCCATGTCGCGCGTCGCTCGTCGCGGTCTCAAGTCGCTTCTACCGGACCCTTTTTTCGGCGGATTTTGCGCGATTTTACTTTTTTTCTATGGAGCCCGACGGGGAAGGTCGCGCTACCGTCGCTGGATCGTCGCTGGAACGTCGCCCCGAAAGTCGCGCTATCCCGGCCGTGCGGATCCGCTGCAAAAGGTATGTCGCTATATGTGAACGGGGCCTATGATACACAATGCTTTAGGAAACGGAATGTCATTCATCTAGGGTTAATATCTATTTTAACTCCAAAGAGTTTCATCTGTTACACTTAGGAAATGTGTTGTGCTTGTACTAATAAAATTTATTTTTTAATTTTTATTAATGATACTGATTAATATTTCGATGAATAGTATGACCACCAAGAAACCATGAAATGAATCATTTAGTTGAATAGGTCCCAAACCTGTACAGAAACAAAGTGGACAACATATTAAACTAAGCATGCAGCCTATGGTTCTTTGCTAGAAGCCATTATATGAAACACGGTTCAAGTGTGTCCTTATCCCATACCTTGCTATGCTGTATTCCATCTCATCTTTGACAGATTATGTTCTTTGACCTAAATATTATCATTTTTGCAGATGACATCAGTGTTTTTATTACTATGATGTACATAGCATTGATATGTAGGTATTAAGTAAAAGGATATCTATGATCTTTTATTGCCACCTAAAAAATCCAGTTCCTTTATTTATGGTTCACGTATGGCAAAACTCAAGTGTTGTGAACCAGTGACAACACATATCTTAATAGAAGCCATTTTAGGGAAACAAAAGATGGAACTAATTTGTTTATAGGTTCACTAGATAGAAATTTAGCTGTATGTGGCTAATATCTTACCAGCAAAGGCATTGCAACAGGAATAACATATATGACCCACTGAAATAGAAGTTGGAACTGGTTGTAGTTCACGTTCAGTAGATTGTAATGTTACGTGGGTAACATTTATAAGAGCTGTTTGACACAATCATAACTTGGATCTTTTGGTTTATAGCCATGTATGATTCTCACCAATCAATACAGATGCAGAGTATAATACTGGCACAAAAAGAGTTGTCCCATTTTTATTTTTTATGACTGTCACCAGTCAACAGTACATTTTTACACTTAACGTATAAATTAACAGGGTGAAGAGTTTGGAGAAGGCAGGAGAAGTGAACAATCTAGGACAAAATAGCTGATTTGGAAAAATTCTCCAATTCTGCTCACTTTCCAGTTCAGCTATGTTGTCCTAGAATGTTCACTTCTCCTGCCTTCTCCAAACTCTTCATCCTTTTGTGAATAACCCTGCAAGTCTTTTTTTCACTATTGTTTAACACCAAACTTCAGCATCACCTCTTGCCACTACAATTCTTCACAATCTAGAGGAAACTGGGTAATGAAAATAATAGTAGTATATACGCCTTGCAGAATGTAAAACACCAAGAAGAGAGCTTTATAATTTTATCTAAAAACCAGAGCAGAGAAAACCAGAGCAGAGAAAATCAGAGCAGAATATATGACTACTTTGATGAATCCAATCTAATCTTGTTTGAGCACGTTAGAAGCTAAATCTGTTTAACATAACATTTCCACTGTCTCCATTGACTAACACATTTCAGTAATGCAGATAATATTATTGTGGACTGCTGCACACACAAGCACCATGCTGCAAGGACAGATAAGTCTGACAACTTTCTTTTGCTTCAGTGTAATTGGTTTTCTCCAGTGTTATATCTCCTAAAATGAATGTTTGTTTAAAATTCAATAAAATGTATGTAGCATACCAGCAAACAACCACTGAAGATGTAATGAAAACAGATTTAATTTTCACATACCTCAACTGCGATCTTGATCTTGAATATGGTAAGCACAGATTCATGTTGTTGCGCTGCATTGTGGTGTTTGTGCCCAGTGCTGGCTCTCTATATGTGCCCAGAAAGGAAATGCATGGGTGCTGAAAGAGAGGGAAATCCTCTCTTTGTTCTTAACTATTTCACTGTTAAAAAGCTTTGCAGTGTGCCTTGTTTATGTTGGATAGGAATATAAATATACTGTATATAGTAGTATCTACTATATAATTGTTTAAATGTAACCTGTAATAACCAGCAAAAGCTGATCTGTAGATATATATGAAACATTACTTAAAGTGACACTAAACTCAGGACTTAAATCTTAAAAATGCATTCATGTACCTTAACTATTAACAAAAATGTATCTTATTTGAATATAATTTGAAGAGTTTTTTTCATATTTGTTTGATCGGACATTTTGATTGATTGTACGACAATTCACTTCAACACTTGTGGACAAATATCTTTAATTACCTAACTTTTTTACACAGCTGAAAATACATTATATTGTTTGGATTTTATTTATTTTTTCTGTTCAAGTTTTGATCACATTGATAGAATTGGTTGTTGCCCAGTGCATAATTATACACACTATCACGGGAGCGAGCTTGGAACAGTGGCTACTTTTCAACACACACAGGGACCATGAGGAACAGAAGTAGCCACCCTCTGAAAGGAAGGACAGTGTCAGCACCAATTCAGAGATGATTTGAGGATCTACAGCTGAGTGATACACAAATAAGATTTTTGTTAATAGTTATGATATTTGAATGCATTTTTAAGATTTAACTCCTGAGTTTAGTGTCACTTTTATTCTACAGCTTTGAAGTCACTAAATTTATTTTTACAGAGCAATACATACAGTATATTTCAAGTAACTGAATATATCTTGATTCCATCCTTACTATCATCTAACTGCATGGCAGCATTTATGAGCTTATCAGGGTAGCAGAGCTATGCAGAGCATTCAATCAGTAGTCCCAAATTCTGTTTAGGTTATATTCCCTGTATTTCATTGTGATTACATTATTTTTGTTGGCATTTATTCTGAATTGCCCCCAGTTATTCTTCTCAGCCCACCAGAAGTGAAGGGCACCACAATGCATGGAAAAGCACTACCGACCGCTATGGTGCATTGTGCTGCTAAAAATTATGCATGCTTCACTAGGCAGCTCATTCAAAAGAGTAGGCTGCTTTAACACAATGCACATTAATGTGAAACAAACTGCATCTTAAACGTAACACACCAGAATGCAGTGGTGTGAATGCACTCTAAAGTACTATAATTCAATGACATCCCCTTCTAATATAGGTTATTGTATACACTATTTTAGGTACATATTTTATATATGTTAGATATGCCCAGGGATGTGCTTATGCAGAAGCAGGACACCCACCCACCTGGGCCATGTGTGGGAAAGGGGCACAGATGCGGCAGGGTATAAAGCTGTTCAGCCCATGCTCTGTGAAAAAAAAATTGTATAAGCTTGTCTCTTGCAAAAATCAGGCAGTTAAAAGGAGTATCCCAGATCTACTCCCAGTCCTCTGAACCCAGGTCCCGGATGTTTATTTACCACTTATCTTTCAAATTAGTTAGTTCTGGAGAGGTTAGTTAAATAAGATGATAGTAGATGCGGGTTTTGGCAAGTTAGGGTAATTTTATCCTGAAGTTCAGTGAACGGGGAAATAGTTTGCTGGGACACAATATCCTGCAATGTCTAAATGCCAAATTTGGCCGAGCCTTGTGGGTCAGGGATGGTGAGGAAGTGTAGGTTTTCTCCATAGGGGGAGTATGTGGAGGCAAAGAGGGAGAGGATCCCAATGACTAACAGAGTCCCACTCTCCAAACTTCAAGGGTGGTGTGCATCAAGAGAGTGATAGGGAAAGGAGATTGAGGTCCCACAGATGTAATAATGTCAGTGCTGCTCTTTGCATCAATACACTGTGAATGCTGTGGTAAAGTCTTCTTGAGAGGGAGGACCATGACACAACACACCCACAGTATGCTGGGTGAGGCAGCGCTAGATGGAAAGTGAGAACTGCAGCCTGAGCTGCTTTTTTCCACTGCCTGTGGAACTTTATTAACAAAGAAATGAGTCCAGAGTTTGATCAACCTCAATGAAAGTGCAATTTCTCTAGCACAAGCTGCACTAGCATCACCTTCAGCCATTGGTCCAGCCAATAGTCAATGAATGTAATCAGTAAAACAGTGTGTACCCAAAAAATGATGCACCCTTACCCCAGGTTATTAAACTTTAATTTCTCAATCACAAATTCTTCCTGCTGCTTCAAAGGCCATCTCTGACGTGACATGTGCAGCAGGACAAGCTAGTAGCTCAAGCACAGTGGTCCAGCCAGTGCACCTCCAGCCAGTGGTCCAGACTTGACACCCAATAGTTCATGGATGTAATCGCTTGTATATCATTGCCTTGCCATCACTGCCCAATGTGTTAGGTTGCTGCACTTGTTAACCCTGGCATAACCTGCCCCTATTTAAACTGTTTTGAGCAGTAGACCACAGATATATCTGGTTTCTGCTTATCTGAGTTTATTTAAACAACAATTAAAATTGAGCTTAGATGAAGGAGGAGTTTGTGTGGCCCCCAAAACAAGTTGCCTGTTTTTCTGCGGTAAACCAATTTTATTATGAAAAACTTTGGACTCCTGGACATTTGGTTGGCACTCTCATTAGACTCTATATACATGGATTCTCAATTCTACGTCCCCCCCTTTTTTAGAGGGTGTCCTTGTTTTGTGAAAAGCTGCTGAACCAGAGTTAGCGGGCCTAGTGAAATTTCGTTTGATTCTTTGAAAATATCTTGTCAGCACCTCATTTTGACGTTTGTTCACTTGCTAACTTGACCAGGGCAGTGACAGCAATATGACAAAAAAATGAAAAAAAAATTGAAATGTGAAAATGAAAACACAAATATATAAATTTAAAAAATGAAACCAAAATAAATCTCTACATGCTTAATAGTGTGCAGAATCTATGTCCTTTTGGTTTTCAGACACCAGGTTAAATAAATGTAATGGCAGCTTTGGCAAACGGGGTGACAAAATAGTGGGTGCTTCGGGGCACATCACTCTTATGCACAAGTGTGCGGTGACATGCCACACACAAAGGGTGGCTTTGTTGCCTGCATATTTCAGCAAAAAAAATGTGTAAGCCAAAGCAACCTATTGGGAAGGTGGCAAGCTTTTTTCCATCAGGTTGAGTGTTTGTGGCCTGTTCTACACCACAGTGTCGGCTACCCAGCCACCAATATTTTTCCTAGTAGGCCTTATACCAACTGTCATTATTTTGCACAGAAGGCCAGCCCTGCTATCCAGCTGCTATGAGGCAGCAGAAGGCAGACAAAGAATGTGAGTAGGAGGTTTGGGGCGCTGGAGGAGTAGGTGAGGAGAGACAGGGTGCCTGTGTTAAGGATAAGGAGTGTTGGGGTGCTGTTGGTGAGGAAAAGAAAGAGGGTTGTGGTGCTGGCATTGGCGAGAAGAGTTGTGGTGCTGATAGTGAGGAGCAAGAGGAGAGTTGGGGTGCTGGCCAAATTTATCATCAAACATTGAACATCAAATAACAACAATTCTGCAACTGGAGATGTTTTGCCGTAGATTGGGTGTAGATCAAGATACTAAAATAGTTTTTTTCAACATCACCTATAAAAGACGATTCAAACTGGGTGTTACTATTATAAAAGAAGGTCATGCTAGGCCTAAACATCATTTTTCCCTATGCAAAAATAACAAAGGCTGCCCACCCATCCACAATGCAGGGGAGAGAGCAGGCAGCAGAAAATGCATTGTAAAATTGGCCAGCAGCAGGACCATATTAAGCAACAATTTTAGGTCCAAATTTACTATAGACAAAGAACACAGGTAGAATATGTACTACAATATTTAGGAGACACCATAGGATGTGTGAAATTCCAGCAGAAGAACCGTTTTAAAGGGCACTTTCATGCCCAAATTGAATATAGCACAGGTAGGGGTTTTACTAAAAGAATGAAGATGGTGCAGAAGATACTGAAGTCTACATTTTATTTTATCTATGGAATAGCCTTTTTGTTAAAGAAGATGTAAATCAAACCACTAAAATCTCATCTATGCTTTAATATCTGATGACACTGGTATAGAGATCCTTGTTTGGGTGCCTGTAAACAAGGGTGCCTGTTTGGTGAAACTGCCTGTAAATCACTCTGTGACATGCTCTTCCAAAGGAAAAAATCTTCTGCGCTGATTAAAAATTATGCCATGTGCAAGAACGCATGCAGTCGATTAGCAGGTGTACTAAATGTGGACAGGCACAGCTTTTGAAAAAATCAATTGCAGCCAGCAAAAATAAGGAAATATGCTGTCACAATCTGGGAACCAGAGCACTGGGGATCCTGAGCTTCAGGTTTTGTGGAGCAGTCCAGAAGTGGGAACTGGAACAGGCCTAGAATGCAGGTCTTGGGCAGTGAAGGAGTGCAAGTAATGCTAAATACAGGGGACGGGAACAGATTGTATGCACAGTAAACGAGGGTATGCCAGAGGCACAGGATGTACAAAGAAACTTGGTCTTCTCCAGAGCCTCCAACACACCCGTGCAGACACAGCTGGCAGAAGTGCAATAAAAGGCAGGAGTCCAAGGGGAGCTGGACTAGTGCAAGCAGGAGAAGACAGTGCCCAAGAGGTGCAGGAAGGTTGCAGCAGGTGCACAAGGAAATAGGACCTAGTGGCAAATACACTTGCAGATGATGTGCATACAGGTTACAGTGCCATTAACACAGGTAACACACAGGAAGCATGCATTGCAGAAAGCACACAGGCGATGTGCATACACAGGGGTAAACTTTATAAGTAATACACATAAGGAGGGCCCAAGGAAGACAGGAGATGACACCTAAGGAGTGGAGATGAATACTCAAGGAGATGCCCACATGGAAGGCACAGTACTAGAGACGAGGAGGTACAGTGCAGGACACAGGGAAGGAACTAGCAAGGACAATGTGGAAACAGATACAAAGGAAATACCGCACAGGTGACTCAGAGTGACAGCAGGGCAGATGAAGCAGACACACTGCAGTGAAAAGAGGGCACACACAAGTGTATTGCAATCAGTAGACAGAAAAATATGGCCACTCATTACTCACAGGTGAATGTACAGCAATACCACAGGGAGTCTCAGGGGTCACAGAGTAAGCAGGGACACAGGGAGCAGCAAGGAGGGAAACTGCCAAGCAGGGAATCCACAGGGGTACATGTGGAATCCAGGAAGCATGGGGATCCAAGAAAGCAGAGGGAAACTAGGAATCACAGGATAACTCTGGGAACACAGAGGAAGATTACTGGGAACACAGAGATCACTAGAAACAGAGAGTGTCCAGCAGGAGGGAATAGACTAGTTGCCCGAACCCTGAGCAAAAAGTGAGCTGAACATAAATAGGGAAGGAACTAAGAAGATTGGCTGCAGCCTTGTGAATCCCCATAGGCTGGTAGCCAAGCACTTGGGACAGAGGGGAAAATCAGATATTGTGACGTATGCTATGTAAAAAATTCTTCCCTTTCCCAGTCCTACATTTCCCCAAGATACACAGCATTTTGTTACATAAAGGACATTCAGTAAGGGTTTACATCTACATTAAGAGACCAGTAGCTACAACCCCTACACTAATCTGTCTCTACTGCATTTTATCAGCAGCAGCACTATGCTTTCCCTATCATATCAAAGCAAATTGTCAATATACTGCTGGGGACCCATCCTCAAAAGGCCAGGAAGTTCATTACTGGTAGCTGGATGCTATGGTGGCCAATTTGCCATTCCTTTTCTACATCCATAAACAAACCTATGCTCATCCCAAACTCAAATCTCATCCTTATGTTTGTATATGTCCTTGGCTTCCTCTCCAACCCACCAGTAAGCATCATTTGTGTTCTTCCTCTTCTGCTTTAAAAGAGAACAGTTAAAGGTGATAAGGTGATGTTAAAATGTTATTTGAGATTGTTATTTGAGATTGGACTACATTGTCAAGTTTAGGTTACAAATTTGTACTAAGATTGTAGTCTATCATGGGAGCAAGCTAGGAAAGGTGAACACTTTACAACACACAGAGGGACCATGAGGAACAAAAGTAGCCACCCTCCAGAAGGAAGGACAGTGTCAGCACCAATTCAGAGATGATTCGAGGATCTACAGCCGAGTGATGCACAAATAAGCTACCTTTTTGGAAATAGTTAGGGTACTTGAATGCATTTTTAAGATTTAACTCCAGAGTTCAGTGTCACTTTTAATCTATGGCATTAATCTCAGAGCATTACATACAATATATTGCTACTAACTGAATATATCTTGAAACCATCCTTACTCTCATCTAACTGCATGGCAGCATTAATGAGCCTGTTAAGGCAGCAGTGCTATGAAAAATACATTGTTAATTTGCTTACAGTAAGAGAAAGCCCAGGGATAATCCCATCAATGTGCTGCGTCTCCTACAGCATATTTTTACAGGGTGGCCACAAACCTGGCTATGCTGCCTGACAGGGGTTCCTGGATCACAGCAAAATGAAAAATCATTAGGCAGGTAAGACACATACATATATATTTTAACTACAGTATATTTAGTTGCTTGCCTGGAGTTTAGTTTTAATGTTTTCTTTTGAACCTTTTTATATAATCAAATGTAAAATAGATCAACCAAATATATCTTGAAAAATATTTCAAATAAGAATGAAGTTTAGACTGAACTGCTAAACCACTAAATACATGCCAAACTGAAAAACTACTTGTAAAAATTTGAAAATTCAGATTAAATCTTTAAACATTGATGCAAAATGTATGTAAATATAACTAGAGTAAAGAGAATATTCTAATTTGTCAATACAGAGCAAAGTGACAGGTTCTCTTGTATGCAAACACCTAGCAGCCCACTCATACTCACCTTTGCCATGCTCCACCACTGCTCAGATGACGTGCTTGGTAGATACCTGCTAGTTCTTGGTATTGGGGAACATGTGACCTCTTTACAGAGTGCAGTGCTTAGGTCTGAGTGGCCAATATTCAGAATAACATTGTTACTTAATGAGGAGGAGGGGAAGAAGTAAGTCCCTTGTAAGCTCTGACATCATCTGAAATGGAGCTTTCTACTAGCACCAGTAAAGGAATAGAGTGGTTGGAGAGTACAAGGAAGTTGCAGATGTTTCTTCGTAGAGAAAACCTATCTTTAAGGCTAGCTATAAACAGCCTAATTCTGCCCCCTACCTGTTGTGCACTTACAGGCGGAGGTAAGACTGAGGCATTTCATGGGTACACTTTGCATGAAAAACTATTGCATTTGACATCAGAAGCCATTGTTTTTTGCAAGCTGAGAATTCCCAACTTGTTACATCATTTCTGAGTGAGCAACAAGAGAAACACGTGCACAAATTCAATTTGCTTGTCTAGATGCTTCATGTGATTACAGCTTAGGAACATAGCATTAACCAGGATGGGCAGATGTCTGATACATAAATAGATGGAAAGATATCTGCTCCATCTTTGTCTGGCCTAAGTGAAGAAGGTAACCATTGTGGATAGATAAAGATCACTAGAGCAGCTGATATCCTATCATGTTTTTCAAATTATCTTTCAAACTGTGCCAATATACTCTAATGTTTAAGAAACATCATCAGAACTCAAAAAATTCTCCATTTTAACTTCTGGACTTTTTACCAGTAATAAAAAATAAACAGTGAAGCTCAAAGTAGTCTGCTTTTTAAAACACTAGATGTCTCTGTTTCCTTTCCTAAGAGCTCTTGGAGTATTTTCTACTGCAATACTAATTTCCTGTGTTATCATTTTAACAATTGAAATTATTATTGATACAAATAAAGCTTAGTCTCCGGGAACATTATTTATGCTTCCTAAAGTGATTAGCTTAAAATACACTTTCAATAACAGAATCTGAACAGCTCTAAAATTCTAACAGAGAGAGGAGATGACTATAGATGAGCATACTAATCCATTTGAAATTGAAATTGCCCTGATCTTATGAGAAGATAGATTTTTTTTTAAAGATAGGTAATACATTCTACATGTGATTGAAAGCAGACCTAAAACCTACATGCAGTTTTAGGGGTCTATTCACAAAGCTACCGAAGGATCTAGACATAGCTTCGGCTGATCGTAGGGGTAGCTTTGGCCCCAGGACCCCTTCGGTTCAGGGCTGCTGTACAAGCTATTCACTATAGCCCGTACAGCCCCCGAAGTTGGCCGAGGGGCACAGTCGAGCCCAAGGCATATGTTTCGGCTCCATTGAGCCCAGGGGAAATTCGAAGCTGGCTGAACGGCTGGCCTGCTTCTGACAGCTGGGCGGAGCCAGCCGTCATTTCGCGGCTGGCTCCGGCCACTTGCAGAGAGATCAGCGCCCCTGGTTACCAGGTAACCAGAGACGCCGTTCTATCATTACACTGAGAACCCATGGGAGCTGCTGTAAAATCACAGCAGCTCCGCCGGGTTATGTGTGCAATGACAGAAGGCGTCCCTGGTTACCTGGTAACCAGGGACGCCTTCTGTCATTACACTGCGGCTCCTCAGTACACTGAGAACCCGGCGGAGCTGCTGTAAAATCACAGCAGCTCCGACAGGTTCTCAGTGTGTAATGACACATGGGCATCCCTGGTTACCAGGTAACCAGGGACGCTCATGTGTCATTATGACGAGAGCTTAGGAGAGCCGGCAGTGATATGAAAGCCGACTCTGCTAAGCTCCCATCTTAATGACAGAACAGCATCTGCTGGTTACTAGATAACCAGCAGATGCTGTTCTGTCATTAGGATGAGAGCTTAGCAGAGTCGGCTTTCATATCGCCGCCGGCTCAGACAAGCTCTAATTCTAATGACGGTCAATAGAAAACAGTTGAGCAGAGCTAGCTGTCACTGCTAGCTCCGCCCAATCATTTTCTATTTTTGTTTTTTCTACTTTTTAAACAGTTTTTCTATTCTGCCCAGACCACAGAGGTACCGAGCAGAATAGCCGAGCCGAATGCCGCTCAGCTCAGCCATACTGCTGACCCAATGACGCAGGATGCTCAGGATGCACTGGAGTCACAGCAATCATAGAATGACACAGAATGCTCTGGATGCACTGGAGTCACAGGGATTCCAGAGTGACATGGGTTTCTTGGGATGCACTGGAGACACAGGGGTAACATATGATTCTCGGGATGCACTGCAATCACAAGGGCCACTAAGTGACATGGGATATTCATGTTACACTGAAGTCACAGAGGTAGCACACGATGCTCAGTGTGCACTGGAGTCACAGAGTAACATGGGATGCTCATGATTCACTGAAGTCACGTGGGTAAGCCAGGATGCTCAGGGTGCACTGCAGTCACAGGAGTCATGGAATGGCACAGGATGCGCTGGAGTCACAGGGGTCATGAAATGACACAGGATGCTCTGCAGTCATAGATTTCACATAGGCCACAGGAGATCAGGCACAGGAGTGCTGGGGTCAATGGAGACATTGGGTTCAGGCACAGATGTGCTGGGGTCACTGGAGACACTGGAGTCAGGCACAGAAGCACTAGGGTCACTGGAGCCTCTGGGGTTAGGCAGCAGGGGGCTCAGCTTAGGCTTATCAACACATTGCTCAAATGCCTAGCCGCACAACGATCTGCTATTTAAACCAGGTGCCAAGTAGGAGAGCTGATTGGCTGTGGAACTTGCACTTTGGGAAAAATACAGAAGTGCCCGTGGATGCATGCCAGAGAGGAGGCCCAAGACTAGAATGGAAGGGGCGCAAATGTAACAGTATAATAATAAGCACTGTATACTGTAATGAATATTTTGTATTATAAAGACTACCTTTATGATGGATATTTTGTGCTGTTATCCAATTACAGAAAATAAACCCAATCTTACCTGTGGGGAGGCCCAACTCTAGAAAGCACAGTGATGGTGAACTGTTGGTAGATAAGGACCATGAACAGAGGTTGACACACCGCTTTAATTGGTTTATTTTTAGATAACTGTAAAATGATCTGCCGAGTCTCTTAAGAAACCTCCTAGGTTTGTACATATTATTCAGCTCTGTTATTTGACAGAGCTAAATTAAAGTGTTTACAGCTGTACTTTGTTTTCTTTTTGTTTAATATATCTACTTTTGTTTGCAAAAATAGACAATGTATTATTAACCATTTAAAGTGCAATGTAAAATATTAAACTTATATGTCTGTTTGTTTTTTTGTAAAAAAAAACAATTCAAAGGATTTTACATTTTGGTAATTAATAAATAAATGAATAAAAATAAATAAATAAAACAATTTGACTAATGTGTTCCCTTCCCAAGTGTAGACCATGTGGGTTTTTCTAGAACTGTGAAAAGCCAATCCTTAGAGCTTATTATACTGTTAACTGGACATACCTCCAGCCATAAACTTACAAACGTGCCAAGATTTATGATTTATGGCTTTTTAAAACTCATGTCAAACACACCTGTACCATCCTAAATACTATATGGCTTACTTATTTCAAATAGTATCTCAGGGATGACGTAATCTAATATAACCAATCAGAAACCACATGCCAACAGGTCTGAGAGGGCAAATTAATGAACACTAAGGGCTTGTTCACACCAAATGCAGTGCATTCCAGAGCGGTAGCTCTGCAGTGTGATCGGACACATGGCAAAACTTTGCCTGCGTTCTGTTCCACTGCAAACGCAAAAAATAGAGCAAATCGCATTTTTTGTGTTTGCTATGGAATGGAACGCAGGCAAAGTTTTGCCATTCAATGCACCTCCACGCCCCCTCTCACCCCAGAATGCAGGGGGAAGTTCTGTGAGGAACTGCGGTACGTTCCAGCAGCTACCACTCTGGAACGCACCTCATTTGGTGTGAACAAGCCCTTATTAAAGATTGCTGCTTGGTTACAATGTGTTGCTGTATACCATTGGTAATAAATAAGCCTGTGCCTCATCTCTACAAATGCTTAAAGTGTATGTAAATTCAAACTTTTTCTTTTCCGTATGTTTAGCATTATGTATACAGATTTCTTAAGCATTTTTTAGTATATCTGTTCCACTGCACTTTCTTTTGCAGGCTGACAGTGCTAAGCCATTGCCTCACAATTAGCAGCAGCATTGCCAGCCTGCTGTGCATACTTGTTCAATTGGCCATTAGGTTTCCTACCTGATAGATAGCCCTTAAACAAAACAGCTGTTCACAGAGACCAATAATGGGACACAGAGCAATAAAAACAGACAGAGGTCGAACCCATCACTACTTTATCAGAAGTCTAAAAACAAACGATTTCTATTCGTTGATCAAACAGTACATTTGTTTTGTAGGTTTTCAAGTTATAACAGCTGATTGCATTTTCCTCAACATGTTTCGCCCATAATAGGCTTCCTCAGGAGGATTTTGACCATATTCGCTTCACTAAGAGTAAAAAATGTATAAATACATATAACAGATTGTTGTCATCAAGTGTGAAAATTTGAACTTTATATGTTAACCAAAGAAAATGAGAAGATGAGTGTGCACCTACAGGCTGAAAAGGGAAACAGCGGTAGTCTTTGGAGCAACACCACATCAACTGTAACCTTTTGTATACACCATCATGTGACCCTCTGCCAACCTTCTTACCTAAGTGGAGACCAGTAGACATGTGCCATTCGTTTTGTTCCGAATCAAAATTCAGACGAATTTTCCAAAATTCAGACATTAGGACACATCAATTTCTGAATCCGAATGTGTCAGATTCCGAATTTCCGTTTACGAATTTCAGATCCAATTCGAATTTTGTTCAAAAACTACCAAATGTAATTCGGAAATTCTTATCCCGAATGCCATTCGGGTCTAGGAGATTCAGCTTTAGTATTAATATCTGTATATGCTTTTTTTGTGGAATATTCGTAACCTCATGCAAAACTAACAAAAATTCGGATTTCGTCCGAATCCGAAACCCGAACTGAATTGAATTTCGGATCCAAATCCCAAATCCCAAAACAATGAAATATCCGAACTGCACCAAATTTTCCACAGTTTACATGTCTAGAGACCAGTAATCCACCATTACAGTCCAAGCACACTGCAGACCAATCATGTTGCTGCTCCCCGTCATCACACCACTGCTGGAGTCAGTGCAGAAAGAAAAGGACTTGGTAGTGTGGGGCAGTGAATTTAGTATTGGTTTTTTTTTCAAGCTAAGTACAAGATTAGCTAGATGGTGGTGAGTGAAGTTTAGTTTTTGTATATGTGTGTGCGTGTGTGTGTTTAGGGAGGGGGTTGGGGGTGCTAGAGTGTATTTAGCCTGACAATCAGCTATAAGTTTTAGCAAGTTTAATAGAAGACTGTGAGAAACTTCTTAGCATTGGTATTTTGTACATGAGGCATTCTATCTGAGCGACAGCAAGAATCCTGTAGAGGGTTTGCTTGGCAATCTCTCTCCTACATTACAAGCAAGGATTTTCAGGTCCCCGGATTACCAATAAAAGAAGGTGGCGTAATCTTGCACATTACAGCAATGCCTGGGTAACAGGCATATTTATTGTATAGAGCTCAATGTTTAATTTTCTTTCTTTCTGGCGAGTATATTTAAATGTCTTCCGTTCATATGCTCTCCTGAAACATCACATATTCACCCATTAACATTTTTTAAAATCTCTTTCACATAAAGCAGTTTATGGAAAATATGTAATTATCTTTATTGTCCCTTTAAGTCCTGTAATGTCATTGTAATTTACTTTTAGCACTGATGGGAAATTGTAAATACGCAAGGTGTGCTTTGATGGAAAAAGGAAAGCAGACTACTTCAAAAGCATTTGCCAACAACCAACTGTTATTGCCATATTTTACAGAAAGACAAATATGTATTTGCAAGGCAAAAATAATTAGCATCTACAGTGTGATTAATTACTTTCCTAAAAGGAAATTATCAAAGAATCATAATTTTGGGAAAGATGAAGACTACTGATGTTTTTCAAGATAACCTACCATCCTGAAGTGTCTTTGTAATATAACATACTTAACTAAAATGCAGCTCCCCGTCTGTATCTGTGATAACTATTTGGTATTGCCCTGTAGCTCCTCCAAAGCTTGTCAATGCTGCTTTTGTTCTGTGCCTTGTCCCCAGCGGACGCATGACCCACACTTTATTCCCTTCAATGGAAAACATTACACAGCTTGTCAATTGATATGTGCCTGTAAGTTGTATTTTCTTCTTACTGATGTAGGGATGTGCCATCCAACAGTCTGGCTGCATTTGCTTTACTTTCACTTTTGTAGTTTGTCTTGAAAAGCATCGAACCCAGGGATGATCTGTATAACACTTGCCAGTAATTTTGATTTGCAGGCTCCAAAGTCTTCTCAAAGTCAAAGATTCCTGTCTTTTTGTCAGCTGGCCAACCCCTGTTGAGCTTGTCATTTCGGCCGCGCCAACAAAACGGCAGGAAAATGTAACTTTCGGCATTTAGCCGAAAGTGCCATTTTCGCCCGGCGCCCCCCCCTTCACTTTTCGCCCGGGGCCCGCGCCCCTGCTGCACCCCCGGTTGTTACGCCACTGTGCAGTGCCCCAGAAAGGTCCTTTTGCAGCCCTCCCCTACTGGGGAAGTGTGTTTGCGAAACGAAACTGTGTGCCTGGTTTTAGGTCCGGGCCAAGAGGGTATCACACCTCTCTTTACTGTGGACCATGAGGGGCTAAGAAGCACCTTGTATTATAGGGCTTAGTCCACCTAGAAGAAGTCCTGTGTGATGTTTCTAGACACTGGGACATTCCTAACAACTGTTTGCCAAGGAGCTGTAGGAACCTTCTGTGAGTTCTGCATATTTCACCTCCTTCTCCTTGTGTCCTACCAAGTTTAAATAAAACTTTGAAAACTGCATTTAAGTCTGGGCCTGCAGTGCTTCACAGATGCATGAGAATGTAAGTTATTCACCATTTGAACAAGGTAATTCTGTGAAAGAGACCGCCTTTACAGTCTGGGGTCCTTCTAGGTGCAGACACTAAAGACTGAAGAACTACAGGACACTTGATGGTATAGCTACCACTTAGTGGAGCTTCAAGATCTCCTGTTACTCTGGTGATGCTACAGCATAGGGATATGACAGCTGCAAGATAGTGGGTCATCTCACACGACTCTTACTTCTGAAACATTGTTACATGTACAATATAATGTTTCCTACTCTTGAGCTGTGTTTTCCAGGCCAGTACAGTTCTGGGAACTATGCAAACCACCACTGAAAATTCGATTGTTTTAATTTTTAAAGTGGAAATCAATCATTTTAAGTCTGTAGTTATCAATATTTTACATTTGCAGCTTTTATTAAAATAATACATGGTGACATAAAAAAACCTTATTCAGACATGTCCTTTTATGGGTACTAAATACACGTTTCTTGTCTCCTAGTTGTTCTCCTGCCTTGACACCTTGTCCCAAGTTACAATCAACCATGACAATGTAAATTGCACAGGCATGGTCCACTGATGTTACTTTCAGAAACCCATGATGAGGAATGACATGCAGAAGTTGCTGGAGTACATTCATCTAGACAGGACATGGATGCAAAGAGGCTGCAAGAGATCAGCAGTGCAGATATGGAACAAAGGATGGAAAAAAGTTACTGTTGTATTGTATGGAAATGAATTTTTTACCATTTTTGGGGGACAGATAGAGCTTTCTTTTGGTGGTATTTAATCACCACTGCGGGTCTTTTTTGTTTACTATAATTAGGAAAAATTACTGAAATATCTTTTTTTTTTAAAGTTTTTTTTTACATTATATTAGGAAACATTTATTATTACCCAGTTTTTTGGTAAAATATAAAAGACGGGGTCACGTCGGGTAAATAGACACCAAACATGTCAAGCTTTAAAATTGCACGCACCTGCAAAATTGCAGAAAACTAGGCGACGCTTTAAAAGCTTTTATCGCTCATCAGTTTAGTGTTATCAGTGATTGATGGCCCTAAAATGATTGCTCTCACTGTGAAATTCGCAGCGATATGTAACATGTGCGGCGTAATGGGCGCAATCGTCGTTTTTTGCACATATGCGCCCCCGACGCATGTTTGCATACGTGTATATATGGTTGGGGACTTTACTTTTTTTTTTTTAATTCTTTTTTTTGTATAT
>NW_017306445.1:502371-538596 GCF_000935625.1 Nanorana parkeri | reverse complement strand
GGTAAATAGACACCAAACATGTCAAGCTTTAAAATTGCACGCACCTGCAAAATTGCAGAAAACTAGGCGACGCTTTAAAAGCTTTTATCGCTCATCAGTTTAGTGTTATCAGTGATTGATGGCCCTAAAATGATTGCTCTCACTGTGAAATTCGCAGCGATATGTAACATGTGCGGCGTAATGGGCGCAATCGTCGTTTTTTGCACATATGCGCCCCCGACGCATGTTTGCATACGTGTATATATGGTTGGGGACTTTTCGGAGGGAGCTCGTGTACCGATCTCCCTCTGATCCCCTGTGACGCAGGCACCATGCTGATCCCGGGCTCGCAACGGGCACAGCAGAGTCCCGGACCAGCGGGACAATGGCGGGGGGGACTGCGGAGGGGGGCCACCGATCGTTACCCCATACAAGCCGTCCGCCGGCTGTCGCTGCCTGTTTTTAAATGTCGGGCATTTCCCGCTCGCACGCGCAAGTGGACATCTAAAGATGCCCGCTCAGATCTAGAGAGCTCCCGGCCGGCCGTTTTTTTATAACGGCCGGGAGGTAGTTAAAGTGTATGTTAAGCCAAAAGGTTTTTTTAATCAGTTTGGATAGAGTATGGAATGGTTAAAACCCCTTGCGAGTTTTTTTTTGTTTTTTTTGCATTCTCTGTCATTGGGGAAATTTCCCTTCACTTGTACTATAGAGACATCAAGAATTAAAAGGAAATCCTCTCCAAAGTAGGAGAAATCCTCTCCTGACAGCAGTCACCACAACAAGTCTTTCCATAGGAAGGATCCCACTCTATTCCTGTTCCAGTATCAGCTCATAAATGTTAGATTTCCCATCACTTTCAGTTCTGGAGACAATGGTGACAGGACAAATAGGGAGGGTGAATCGTCCCCAGCAGGGATACAGACAGAGATAAAAGCAAAAAAAACCAAAAAACCCTGACAGAGTTAATAACAACTCTTCCCTACTCTATCCAAAACTGGATATGGGTTTAGATATACTGTACTTCAAAGGAAAGTACTTTATTGACTACAATTTTCATTAACCACTTTCAGAATTGACAAAATAATGGAAGACATGTATTTAAATAAAATCTGAACTGTATCTATAATACATTTAGTATTCTCATCTGTAGTTGCCATTATTGATAACATGTTCAAAGATGGTGTCACATTGCAAGTTAGCAATACAGAGGCAAAACAGCCTGGTCCCTGGCCCCAAAATAGTACCCCATGCAATATAGATCAGCTAGTAATATGGGCCAGTTTCAGTCTGAATCTTAACTTATCCCTAATTATCTTATCCCTCAGCGGGGCGGGCTTGCGATCATCGCAAGTACGATCTGCCTGTGCAAGATGGGCAATTCATACGTTTTTTTTAAATTACCTTACAACCATCGCAAGACAAAAGTCTTGCGATGGTTGTAAGGTCTGTGGCCAGCATAAAGGTGAGGTGCATTCCAGAAGATTTCTCTGTTGATGGTCACAGGAGACTGAGATTATTTTACATCCAATGTTTTCTCTTCTATTTTCTTAATGGACTATTGAAGATCCAGGATCATGGACATTTTTTTAACCATTTATTATTTTCACTGAAGTGCATGTTATACACATGCATTTTTTCTAGTTGTTATTCTTTTCACATTGCATCACATTGTTTCATAGCTAATATCTATTGTATTTGATTTTTCATTATGGATATTTTGTAGCAATGTATTTACACTGAGGTGCATGTTATACACATGCGTTTCTTCTTTGATTCACACTTTTTACACATTGTATCACATTATTTCACGGCCAGTATCTACTATATCTGACACTTTTGTAGATTCATTCACACAGCGCGGCTTTTATTATTAATTTTAAAGAAATGTATACTGTTTATTTTGCATTGCTGTATGAGAGCTTATCCTGGTGAGAAGACAAGAAGAAGCGGTGAGACATTATTACTTGTTTATAATGTAAATTGTCGAGAACCAAAGTACGGTATTTATCAATTGAGCTTTTTTACATTTCTATGAAGGGAAGGGGAATGGCAATTTGAGCTCTATTGGAATTGGCAAGCTGAGCATGTAGTTTGGAGTGAAGAGAAGATCACAATTATATTAGGCGCTTTCTTTAAAAATATTTACATATTTTATGCATTTTTATGCACTTTATTGTATACACATATTGTGTGTATATATACACTATATTGCCAAAAGTATTTACACGCACATGAACTTTAATGGCATCCCAGTCTTAGTCCGTAGGGCTCAATATTGAGTTGGCCCACCATTTGCAGCTATAACAGCTTCAATTCTTCTGGGAAAGCGTCCACAAGGTTTAGGAGTGTGTCTATAGGAATGTTTGACCATTCTTCCAGAAGCACATTTGTGAAGTCAGGTACTGATGTTGGATTAGAAGACCTGGCTCACAGTCTCCACTCTAATTCATCCCAAAGGTGTTCTATCGGGTTGAGGTGCAGGCCAGTCAAGTTCCTCCACCCCAAACTCACGCATCCATGTATTTATGGACCTTGCTTTGTGCACTAGTGCACAGTCTTGTTGGAACAGGAAGGGGCCATCCCCAAACTGTTCCTTCAAAGTTGGGAGCATGAAATTGTCCAAAATGTCTTGGGGTGCTGATGCCTTAAGAGTTCCCTTTACTGGAACTAAGAGGCCAAACCCAACCCTTGAAAAACAACCCCATACCATAATCCCCCCTCCACCAAACTTTACACTTGGCACAATGCAGTCAGGCAAGTACCGTTCTCCTGGCAACCGCCAAACCCAGGCACGTCCATCGGATCGCCAGACAGAAGCGTGATTTGTCACTCCAGAGAACACGTCTCCACTTCTCTAGAGTCCATTGGCGGTGTGCTTTACACCACTGCATCCAACGCTTTGCATTGTACTTAGTGATGTAAAGCTTGGATGCAGCTGCTCAGCCATGGAAACCCATTCCATGAAGATCTCTATGCACTGTTGTTGTGCCAATCTGAAGGCCACATGAAGTTTGGAGGTCTGCAGCTATTGCCTCTGCAGACAGTTGGCGACTTCTGTGCACTGTGCGCTTCAGCATGCGCTGACCCACTCTGTCATATTTTGTGGCTGAGTTGCTGTTGTTCCCTGTTGCTTCCACTGTGTTATAATACTACTAACAGTTGATCGTGGAATATTTAGTAGCAAGGAAATTTCACGGATGGACTTATTGCACAGGTGGAAACCTATCACACTTGAATTAACTGAGCTCCTGAGAGCTACTCAGTCATGACTAAGGCCCAGTTTGGGGGCTGAAACATGTAAGGATTTGTTTGTTTGCTGCTTTTATGACTTTTAGCAAATAAAGTATTGGATGGACAGCTTCCGTTACGAGTGCCTATTTTTACGTATTGCTTAGGGAAGGCTCTGGCGGAAGCTTTACCAGGTACCGAGGTTCCAGCAGCAGGATTGGAGACAAGAGGGTAGAGCTGCTCCATGTTTATTAATTGCTGCAGATAATAAGTGGATGTTGCATTTTAATTGCTTATTTAGTCTAGGAAAGGTTTAAAGTAGAGGAATACTCAGGTCTACGTCTTTATGTACAATGCAGGGCCACTGAATTGTAAGGGAAGTTTTAAAGTAGAATAATACTTACCTTATGGCTCTCTGCCCCAGCAGCCCTCACTCTGCTTCTCTCCCAGTATGTGGATGGGCCCTCTACGTCCTTATGTACAGTTCAGGACTGCTAGACCTGCATTGTACTTAATGACATTGTAGAGGCTGTGACCTCAAAACTGACAAGTGTGGCTTCTTGGGACCAGTCATATGGGAAAGAGAAAGCATGAGGGACTGAGGAATAAGGTAAGATTTAGACATCTCCTAGACTAAACAGCTAAGCCTTGTTATCTGGGTAAGGGGAGGCCCAGAAAAAAGTAGCAAAGTGATTTGGGTTCAAAAGTGAGGCCATTGTGAATTACACTTTTGAGTTGAATATAATTCAGCCCATCAGCTTTTTTAGTACCTACAACACAGCATCTTTCCATATTTGTTCTGAGGGACTTGTCTGAAGCTCATTGTCAGTCTAAGCACGTCCGATATTTCAATCACAGACTCATATTGTTTATCAGGGCATATCATCATATGTTAAAACTGATCTGAAAGACTACAAATTGAACAAGTGGAAAATTCTTTATAAAAATTCCGTATGAGTCATCTCCAGCACATCTGACCTTAAGTGTTTGATTTTACCGCAGCTCACTGCTCCGCTCTCATTTTGGAACATTATGTTCTGAGAAGGATAAATTGCAGTTGTGCAACTCATTGGAACTTTAAAGTCTGTCCCTTAATGTACAATAGAATACTAGTAATGCTAATAAACATGTTCTATGGAGATCATGACTGCATAAATACATACGTTTTGTTTGTTTATATTTGGAAATACAGTTTCTTTATCAGTTCACATATACTAATGGTAATCATACCGGTAATATGTTTTTGCCTAAAATATTTTACTTGAAGATTTTTTTGTATTACTGGATTATCATTTGAAGACACACAGTTAGGCATTTAATATTGCAATAAAATGATGATACAAGGAAAAATAATTCTGGTATGTCATCTGTTATGGTCATAGCTAGGGCTGCACTCAAGGACCATTGCCTATGACAGCAGGGTAAGTGTTTCTATTCCCTGTTAATCCCTAGACTTTGATAGATAAACTCAGCAAATTAACTATAGGAGTAAAGGGTGCAGGGGATGCCAGGAGGGCAGAGGTGTGTGCTCAGGCAGTACCCCAGCGTACTATGTACTGTATGTACAGAGATTTATTTCCCCAACTTGAACGTAGGGGGCATTGGCCAGGATCCCCTGAGGGTGTGGGCAAAACTTGCCTCACTTAAAATGGGGGATACGTAGTAGGAGATTTGACTCCTCCATGTGTGAAGGTAAGGCCATTGTGTGACTATCCCTGCCCTCACCTCTGAAAGTTTGGCTGAAAGCAATATTGGGCATGTGTGAAGGTCACCAAAAACATATGGGGATTATTGTACATATGCATTAGTGTGCCTGTCAGGTGTGACATCATGCACCTGAAAGAGTGACTGCCACAATTTCCTCCCAGGGGATATAAATGGGAGGGAGCACAATAGATGCCCTCTTTTGAGATCAGGGGTGTCTGCTTTGGGCTCTCCTCCCACTTCCCTTCACTCTTCCATGCAATCAAAAAATACTAGGTAGGTGCTATACTTGAAGAAGGATATATGGGAGGACTAATCCCCCATGAAGAATAACTTAAATAGATAAATAATTATTTTATAATGGTTATATTTGCGGATACCTAAATGGGGCTGTATTCAGAAACAAGGAGACCATTAAGTATTTTTTAAGAGATCTAGAGACGCATGCAGCCTTTAATGTGAAATATCATTATATCAGGTACTTTTAGGGATTTTTGCCATAGGTAGCCAAAAAATAACAGTGGGTGATATGGAGGTTGTATACTTAGTATATGTTGTGATATTGTGGAGCTCACAGAGCACTCGCACAGCGGGTTTTTCAAAACACAAGTCTTTTTATTTGCTCTTGCAGGGCAGCAGAAAATGGCAAACACAAACATATGCTCATCTTCAGCACAAAACAAAGATGTCTCACCGACTTGTTGTCAAAAGTCCAAAACCTGGGGGAATCCCTTTCCCAGAGTGTCAATCCTGCAGCCCAGCACAGTAGCTCAGCACTCCAACAAGGCCCTCTCTTTAGTCACCGACCTTCCCCAGCCTCCCTGGATGTTCCACCTGCGTCCAGGATGCCCCACGAGTCTGCTTGCGGTTGTGTGCCTCCTGCACACCCACAACTGGCTTGGCTCGACCCTCCTGGCCCTGCCCACACCGCGTGTGCCACAGGCCCTCTTGGCCTCTCCAGCCAGACTCCAGTATCAGCTGCCAAGTCTCCCACTCTCCAGGTCCGACTGCACCAATCCCCCTCTCTTCCTCTCTGTTCACTGTCTTTAACTGGGCTGTTACCAGCCACCTGGACAGTCTGGCCTGGCAATTGGCTGCACCTGGCCCCAGGACTGGAGATTTCCACCCAGAGCTCTAAGAAATCTCCCGGCTCCAGGATCCCAACTATGAACCAGAAAACATGGAAAGGACTGAAAAGCCAGCTCCTTCCTGATACGAGCGTTGCTTCCTGGAGCCGCTCAGCCCCTCTGGCTGAGAATCCTGGGTTACTTTGAGGCCACAGAACACCGTGGTATTGCCACGCAATGCCACAATGTTTATATACATTTTCATATTTAGGTATCTTATATCTTATGGGGAATCTATATATTTACAACAAAAAAACATTGCTCACATACCAATATTTAAGATTGATTGAAACAAAAGGGATACATAATTGTGAGAGGAAGACATGAGGGATGAGTGATTACCCTCTATATACTGTATATATACAGTAGATCTACTGCTCTTGTGAGTGTGTTTTTCTCGTTGGTTACATCCTGGTTATATTCTAGGTCATATACACAAGTGTAAATTATTACAAAATATATATACTATAGGTGGTTGTAAAATGAGTTATATGTAAAAATGAATGTACAAAATACAAAAATGATGTGAAACTAATCTGTAACTACTGTATATGCAATCTAGGAACATCCTTCAAACTCTCTGGAGAAAGCGGTGAGTATAATTACAAAATGCATAGAGAATACTGTTTGTAACCCACCAAAGAAATCAGCTCTCAAAAGAAGTAAAGGACTCGTAAAACAATATCATAAGATATCAATTCAGCTGAATGGTGGGGTAATGACGCACTAGTAGACTTAAAGGGGGATGAGATTTATGTTGTTTTAAAATGTTGTGAGGACAAAATACTCACAAAAACATGTTGGTTTACATTTTTTTATCATATCTGTAATAAAAAGGAGATATATTAACTGCCTCCGGGTCGGCCGTAGTAGAAAAACGGCCGGCCCGGAGCTCTCTAGATCTGAGTGGGCGTCTCTAGACGTCCGCTCAAACACGCCCCCTCGGGAAATTGCCGTTTTGAACGTCGCAGTGAGAGCAATAAGTCTAGGGCCATCAATCACTGATAACACTAAACTGATGAGCGGTAAAAGCTTTTAAAGCGTCGCCTATGGCCAATTTTGGGTATGGTAGTTTTCTGCAATTTCGCGGGTGCGCGCAATTTTAAAGCTTGACATGTTTGGTGTCTATTTACCCGACGTGACCCGATCTTTTATATTTTACCAAAAAACTGGTTAATAATAAATGTTTCCTAACATAATGTAAAAAAAAACTTTTTTTTTTCAAAATTTTCTGTAATTTTTCCTAATTATAATAAAAAATAAAAACCCCAGTGGTGATTAAATACCCCCAAAATAAAGCCCTATCTGTCCCCAAAAAAGGGTATAAAATTCATTTCAGTACAGCGTTGCATGACGGAATAAATGTCAGTCAAAGGACTGCAGCGCTGAACACTGAAAAATGGCCTGGCCAGGAAGGGGGTCTAAACACCTGGTCTTGAAGTGGTTAAAATAAATATTTTGGATGTCTATGCATTATTGATTATAGCACCTGAAAAGCCCTGCCCAAGCCAGCAACATGTCTAAATATGACAAAGGACATAGCAATTATCTAGTCAGCAATTATTTGAGTTCAACATTTATATTTATGGAGCCAGACATTCAATATAAATACTGTCACATACCTTGATGAAATCTGAGTTGATGAGGGCAGCCTTCCTTGCAGGTTCGGTCCCAGAAAGCCTGGATAGTGTAACAGGTGCGCAGGGGCACAGAGGGGGCATAAGTGCTGATGATTCTTGAGCAGGCTGCTTGCACAGAAGAGATACACTTGAGAGCTTGGTTCCAGGAGAACTGTGGTTGTAAAAAGCCAAGTTGTTCACAGGTAAGCAGCATGGTGCCAGGTGACAGGCAGGGAGAAAGTAAGAAACAGGCCAAGGTCTGTAACGTGCAGGCAGTGCAGTACAAGGCGTCAGGTAGGCACAGCGGTAAAAAAAACAATCCAAGGTCACAGGAACATAGGAGAGCAACGGAAGGTCGAGACAAGCCAGGTGGGTAATGGGTAATCAATCAGAATACAGGAACTCAGGAACACATGTATAGCTGACAATTACACAGCATTGGAGGTATAGACGTCATAAGCTATATAGTCCCAAATGGTTCAGAATTACACACAGGCGCACATCCGTGCACACGTGGGAATGCATGTGTGTGGACGCGTACATGTCTGTGCAATAACTCTATGAGTAAAACCGTGCATATGCATACGCACAGACTGTTGTGTCTCAACCCTGGTTCAGGTTTCCTGACAAATACTATCCTGGTAATATACCCATATCTACTATATAGCACATAACATAAAACTGAATTTAGATGCAAGGTAAAAATCACAAATCAGATAATTGGGCAGCACAGTAGCATAGTGGTTAGCACTTTGCAGTACAGAGGATCCCTGCTTTAATTCCCGGTCAGGACACTATCTACAAAGAATGTGCATGTTCTCCCCGTGCTTGCATGGGTTTCTGCCAGGTACTCTGTTTTTTTCCCACACTCCAAATACATGCTGGAAGAATAATTGATTCCTGTCTAAATCGGCCGTGTGAGATAGGGACCTTAGATTGTAAGTTTCTTAAGGGCAGCGATTGATGTGAATGTCCAATATATAAAGCTATATAAATACCAATAATAAATAATCACTCATTTTACTATAGCTAAATAGCATTAAAATGAAATCCTTTGTTTTGCTAAAAAGTGAGGCAAGTTTATAAAGACATTTGCCACGTACAGAATTTGCCCTATTTATAAAGCACATTTATTGGCCCTATTTATCTACACATTCACAGATTAACACATTACCATTCACCAACATTGGTTCCTCAATAGGGAATGGTCCTTTCTGTACTTTTCACCTAGTTTAAATCCTGCTGAATGTGACAATGCATATTCACTGCACCTTCTTGTTCATAATGGAACTTTGTTTAGCAGGTATATATTTTAAGCTATTATTGTTATATTTACATGACAGCAATATATAATTGACCATAAACTTTTACTCGAATTGCTGTTCTCTGTTTTGATAATTATAAGTTATGTGCAGATATGTGGAGTTCGTTCTACTGGGTAGCTGAACCTCTGCTGGGACAAAATCATTTTGGTGTGAAGCATACAAAGAGAGGAGCAGTAAAGAACAATTGCTGTGCAGTACTCCCAAGCAGGAGGCACAACCTGCATATAAATTAATAAATAAGGCTGCATTATGCACTGTGGCGTAACAATCACCATAGTGACCCAGGCGGCTGCTATGCGGCCCGGGGCACAGTGGGGCCCGGCCAGATGCTGTGCAGGCCGCCTGGGTCGCTATGGGATCCTCTGCTGGTGGCTTTCACTGGCGGCTAAAGACGAACACGCCGCTGTTCCGATCACTGACAGTAATCTGGTGCAGCAGCGCGTTCCTCTCCACAGAGTCAATGAGAGCCAGCAGCGGCAGTGGAGCAGGAGGCGGACCCGTGGTCGGCAGCAGGAAGGAGGCGGGGCCCGGTGACGAAGAAGGAGGCGGACACGGTGACGGAGGAGGAGGCGGGGCCCATCAGCGACCGTGAAGGAAGTGGAGGCAGACAGGTAAGAAGTGCGACCAGCCCACCTGAGGGTGACCCTGCAAAGCCCACCATAGAGAGTCTATGGTGGGCTCTGCAAGTCCACACTCAGGTGGGATCTTGAGTGGGCTCTGCAAGGGGTATAACTAGAAATCACGGGGCATACAACATTTTGCTATGGGGCCCTGTGATTTCTAGTTACGCCCCTGATTATGCACATATACCTGTAAAACGATACATACAAACAAAGACTGTTAATGTATTTACATTAAGCTGGTCACATTAATGTCTTTCTAAATAAATTCGATGTTCGTATCTAAAGACTTTTTTATATATAATGTGGTGAGGAGTTAGAACCCTCTTTATTTGTTCTGGCTACCATTATCATCTGGAGAGAATGTTAAGGAATATCCAAAATTTAAGTTGCCACCAGAACTGGAATAGAGGGGAAATCTCCCAATAGGGGCACATGGATAGGTGACAACAAGAGAGTATTGCCATCACCTTGGAAAAATGTAATTTCACTTCCGGTTGTGTCTACGGGACAAAAAATAAAGGGAAATCTCCCCAATGTGACACAAGGCAAAAACGTCAAAGGGGTTTTAACCATTCTTTACCCTATCTAATTTTTTTTTTTTTAAGTATAGGCTTTAGATACATTTTAGGTTACTCTGTAGGGCCATGCCTCCTCCTCAGTAGCTAAGCTAGTAGTAAAAAAGGATAATAGGCTCAGCTTAGTTTTCTCCTCATGTATCGGGGGAATTCTTTATTATGTTCTCCCTGTACTGGATTGTCAATCAGCATCCTAATTGGATGGGAAGATATAAGCATAGACAACATTTTTAGGTATAATTGACTGACTAGATTTGGTGATCTCCCCCAACTACCTGCATAGTTGTCACAGTCTAACAGCTAAGCTGTGCAGTCAAGGTACTTGTGTTACCACCCTATCAGTGTCCCCTCAATTCCTTATGATGGCCTACTACAGGACAACCTGTGGTGATGAACACACAGCAGAAGATCAAACCTTGCCTCACAAAAAACCTATTTTGAGTGCAGGTTAAATTTACCAAATACAAAAAAATTTGAAAAGAAGTTTTAAAATGATTGTATAAAGCTTTCAAGGACATGACATCAATTTATAAAAATGTAAACTTAGTTAATTGACCAGAGGGGTAGACCAACTCTAATAATGGCAGATTTAAGGCGCTGGTGTCAGAGGTAGAATTACTCAGACATATGGAGTTAATCCATACTAGTCTTTAAACTTTAATGCATAATGAAATGTAATTTGCGGCCATAAAGGTGTCAATATACATATGTGCAGCTGTCTTTTATGTATTACAACCCTGGAATGGTTGACTCTGCTTCTCTAAGGCTGTTATAAACTTCAAATACGTTCATCCGTGCATGAAGATTGGGAAACCTCAAATGATTACAGGCTATCTACATTTTGTTAACTATGGAAATCAAGTTCCAAATAGTTTCTTATCAATGTCAAATCATTTTACGTGGGAAGAAGTGAAAAGAAAATGAGTTTTCTGTAACGCTGCCAATTGCATTAGTAATTCTCCATCCTGTCTGTAGACAATTATGTCTTTACAGTGAGAATGACCTTCAGAGAATTGCAGCTATGCTCTTAACACCTACATTATAAGTGATAATAATGCTTGTCTTATAGGATACAAGGCAAGTTACAATTCTGCAGATACATTGAAGTAGAACTCCAGACAAACTCATTATTGGTAGAGTTTGTAAGAGTTAGCTTTTTGCTATGTTCACCTTCATTATTTGTCCTTATTACCATTGATTGAGCAACAGAAAGGGGGGGGGGATCTGAATGTTTTCACAAGAACAGCAAGTGAGGCAAAATCTTCCAACTGGGGTACTGTTCTTATTATAACTTTGGGCAAATGTTTACTTTCTGTCCCCAGTACAGAAAGTGGTGGGAAATGTCCCCAACAGAGGACACACAAGTTCTAATCTTCAAAGTTCTACTTCAAATATTTTCATGAGTAAACAACCTAATGCATGGAGGAAATACATGTCAGTTGTCTTACCTCATGCATTGGTTCCTCCCATTGGCTCATACCTCCTGCAGTGATGTATAAACCAGCAGGAGGAACAACTTTGTGTGGTGAGGATAGCATGAATTAATTCACCCAACTACAGCCTAGCTACAACACTAAATTAAAGCTAGGGGCACTATAGCTTATGGCAAGGTCCCTAAAATAGAAAGTGGTTGGAGAAGATTAGCAGCGCTTAGAAGCAAACACGAATGAAAAATGAGAAAACAGTAATTTCATAAAAAAATCACCAATGTTTATGATACACAGAGCTTTAGTAAAATAAATGGCATCCAGTTGAGATTTACATCCATTTGAAGGTCAATTCAGAAGTAATAGGTCATTTTTTACTATTTCAAAACTGAACAGTCTTCTAATTTCCACTAAACATTATTTTCTATATTATGGTAGAGAAATGTCACTGTTGGAGTATCTAAAGCATATGAGCCCATCAGGCTCCACTAAAATATACATTTTGGGTGGACTGAGCCTTTATTTATAATATCATTACTTGAATTGCACATATTGTATATATCATTAAATATCTCCAGCAAATTACTGACAATTACCTCATTGTATCTGCTGTAGGAGTAAGGCAGTAAATCACTAAAACTAACATAGTGATCAATAACTGCTGCTGAACTTAAGATTGTAACATGTGGAGCATGGCCTGAATGTGTCACTCTCAATTACACCAAACGTGGTGTCATCAACAACTCATATAAATAAACCTGCCATGTTGTTCATTAACAAAATACTTAAATCTCTTATGGTTGTATTAATGATTCTAAATTGGTGCTCCTTATAAAATAACACAGACTTTGTAAGAACGTTTTCATTTGTGTTTGAATGGATGAACTTTTTTTTAAAAATTAAATACAAATGAAAAATAAATGCCAGTCAGAGTTTTCCTTTCATTCAGCACTAGAAGAATGACAGATAGACTCTCGTCGGAATTGAAGCCAGATGGGAAAGTGACCCCGGAAATGTTAACGTTTGCATCTTGTGGGTGGTTGCAGGATCACTATGTGATGATGATTAAAAGTGCCAACATGTGATGCAGTTTCTTCTCCTGCTTCATTCTTTCATTTTAGGACTTTAGTTAAAATACAATTTTTAATATTTGATTACAGTTCGTTTTCCTTTTTCTTAAAATTAGATTTTATATTTCCAATTTAGGTTGAAAGTCCAAAGGTTAAAGAAAATGTGACGGCTGCTATTGCTAACTGATTCTGAAATTGCTAGTTGCCTGGCTGTCACTCTGATTCTTTGGCTTAAATACTTATTGAGTCACTGACCTAAAAGAAGTATGCAGACCAGTTGCTGCATGGTTGTGGCAGTCAACGATGCAGAGCTACTGTGATATGAGAAGTTCTGCTCTGTTATGTGCATCATATGAATGCAGGGGGCCATGGTAGAACCCAGAGGATTGAGGTTAGCAGTAGAAATAAATTATTGCGGAGGACAGCACCGGAGAGGAGGTGAGTATTTTGTATATATTTAATGTTCTCGGAGTTGGGTTTTAAACAGTTACAAGGTTATCAAGGACAGTGGCTGTTAATAAAATAGACAATGTATTAAATGGTGAATATAGCAATCACAAACCTTAAGTGGTACCAGTCTGGTACCAGACATCCTATAGTGTGGAAGGAAAATTCTACTGCTGAGCTTTGTCTGGATACTGAGCAGTTCTGAAGGCCTAACAAGATCATACATTTCCTAATAACATAACTTAATTGTGAAAATTAAACACACACCATCTGAGGGTCATGCCTCTATTCTACAGTGTAAATTATTTTCTTATTCAAAGCTTTTGTGTATCTGGCAGTGTATATGTCACTGCTGTGAAATTAATACATGCAAATGCTTCATGTGCCTGACTTTTTAAATACCACATCAGATAGTTTTTAAATTCCTGGTTTCATTTTATAGGATTTCTCTGCTTTACATTATGATCTTTAACTATGGACAAAGCACATGTTTGCTTTAAAACCTCTAGCTAGTGATTTTGCCTCCCCACAAGAGTTAAAGCAGACCTTTATCCCTTTCACTAAAAATCACATCAGCATGCAGCTCTGCATGCTGATTTAAAATCATCTTACATTCATTAGTTAAACAAACTTGTCTTTCATGTACTTACAAATAGAGTCAATTTACTTCCCGATCCACTTCCGGTACAGATGATGTAATGTGCGCAAGCGTTGCATCCGGGGAAGGTTACATCAGCAGAGCATTGCTGGAAAATCTCATCTGGAATCTCATGGAATCTCAGGGAAAGGTATTTCCCTCCCCTGAGATGATGTGCATGGTCTCATGTCCTAGTCACGTGTGGCAGAGATCCAGGAAGTAAAGGGGGAGCTAGTAACTTGTCCTTAGTTAACATGGCAACTGCCAGAAGACTGGGCAAAAAAGAAAAATAAGGTATGCATGAATGCAAATAATACAAAGTCTGCAATTATCTAGAAGTATGTGTTTGTAGATTGTCATTACTGAACATTTATATAGGTGTGTTTGTTGTTATTTTAAAGATATGGGTAATGGTTCCTCTTTAAGTTTTAAAAGCACCTTTGAAAAACTTTGAAAGTCCTTTCCAAATACGGGCACAAACTGGAGTCTTCCAAATCCTTTTAGCCAAATTATTAAATGAGGCAACATGAATGTAATTATGGCTATAGACTTGGCAATGTGGTGAGAATGGATAAAAACCACTGCACTGCCAGTAAAAAGGCATTTGCAATGCATTCCTTCACTTAAGCTGAGGAATTATCTAAACTATAAACATCAGATTGTACATAAACACAGCCTTATGTGAACAGAAACCATGACCTTTAGAATTTTTTTAACTGGCCATAATTGGGAGGCATATACAGAACAGTTAATGCCAATGTAAGGAGATCTTGTTCACATTTAGTATAGATTCACTTTTACATTAAAAAAATTATAAAAGAAAACTATGCACTTATACATTTAGGGGGTTATTCACGAAAGGAGCCAAAGGATCCAGCCATAGCTTCAGCTGATCCTTCGGCTCTCTTCGGCCGCCGGAGCCCTTTGGTTCAGTCGAACCGAAGGGCTGCTGTATGGGCTATTCATTATAGCCCTACAGCAGCCGGAGGCATATGCTTCGGCTCTGCTGAGCCGAAGTGACAGCCGAAGCGAGGCAAACGGCCTGCCGAAGGCTGGCTGTAATCCCCGCAAATGACCGTTGGGCGGACCCAGCTGTGATCTCACGGCTGGCTCCGCCCAGTTGTGATGACAGATCTGCGTCCCCTAATGACCTGAGGACACTGTTCTGCCATTAAACAATAACAAATAGGTAGAGGCGGCCGTGGCATCATGGCCAGCTCCACCTAGCTGTTAGTCATTGGCCGGGGACCTGCTAGAAGACTCTAACAGGTGCCGAGCAATAGGAAACAGTTGGGCGGAGCTTACTGTCCTTGCTAGCTCCGCCCAATTGTTTTTTTTCCTTTTAAAAAAATATTTATTTATATTTTAATTTCACTATTTCTTAACACTTTTTAAAAAATTGCCTTTTTTTCTACTATTTTCTATTCTGCTCTGTACCACGGAGGTACCGAGCAGAATAGCCGAGCTGAATGCTGCTCGGCGGTATTCGGCTATTCACTCACTGCTGTTCAACCCCTATGTGTAGTCCTTCTGCACTTCGGCTCAGCCGCAAATGCAGAGCACGTTCAGCTGACCGAAGTGGAGCCAAAGGCAGCCGATGTACAACTGATTTTCTATAGATTTTCTGCAGATTTTCTATGGTCAGATAGAAAAAGTGCAACAGGAATCTCCCACTGGGCCAAGCTTCAGTATCTTGCTAGTTGGCCCCGCTGGCTTTCAAAATACCTGAACAATGTCTGCATCCAATCAGGTTGATCCAGCAGAGATCCAACATCTCCCCAGTCAGACCTATATCTTTTCCAGCAGCAAAGCTCCCACTCCCTGCAGACTGGAGAACTCTGACTATGACTCAGCAGGGAGTGTGTCAGACATCTGCAGGGACACCACTGTTTCCACACAGAGAGCAAGGATCCTTATTTGCAGCATGTGGCAGAAGGCAGGCTTTTCGACTCAGCATGTGGCTGCTTTTTAAAGAAAATTAACTGTAGGACTAAGCATAGCATTTGCTGTTTTCATGCATCTGTTATTAGCTGATTTAAACTTTATAAGTTCAGTAATAAGGCACAGATGTCATTGCAACTGTGGCTATACTATACCTCTGCAGTATGTTACTATTCTGGTTATAGCAAGTTGCAAACAATTGTTCAGCACGGTAGTCTGCACCATACAGTGCTTGTCACAAGAATCCCAGACGCATGTGGCTCAGAAAACTCATATGAATATGGGCTCTTTTTCTACATTGACTTTCCTATGCCCTCTATCTCAATATTCTAAAGAAGATCTATTTTACATTTGAAGATACATCAGCAGGACAGACATATGAATACCATTTTTCTTATCTTCGAACTGCTTATTTCTAAGTGCTTTTATAGTAAGCCTTTCTAGACATAAAAATCTATGTATAACTACAGAAGCACAGCTGGTATGGTTTCTCGGAAATGCCACAAATAGAGACTGCTAGAAGTCATTCCCCCAGGAGGTGTAGTCCTTATTGCAGGTGCAAATGTGCAATGTGTGTTCCTTCTGCGTATAGGCCAAGACCCAAACAGGGCTTGTGACAGATGCCTGAAATAACTTCATTTATTTGTGCGATGTATATTATATTTATTTGTATAAATACAATTCAAATCAAAGTTTTGTGTGTTAAAATAAGTGTATGTATCCCTAAAATTTTTAGTAATATCATTACTGACATTACTGGTTTTAGTAATGTCAAAGAAAAGTCAGATGTTTGTTTCTCTTTTTTATGAAAGTCTTGTTTTGAGAATAGGGTCTAACTGTTTTCAAAGCTTGGAATTAAAAAAACATTTAAAAAAAAAATAAGTGTATATATAATGAATATTTATATGTTTTATTTGAAGCCCAACTTCAAGTGACAAACATAAGTGTGCTGTCCTTATAACCTGAAAAGTATTTCAATTTTCATTCCAATTCTAAAACTATTTTATAGTTAAATAAATTAAATTAAACCAAAGCAAAAAAAGAAGAGAAAGAAAACATTATTCTGGATATGGTAAGTACCATTTAATAGATCACTTCTGTGGAAGGTTTGGAGCCCAACTCCAAGTTATGAAATGAGTGTGCTGTCCTTCACTTTCATGGAAGGTTTGTGCAGGTTGGAAGATCAGACAATATGCACAGGTTTTTTTTTCTGCTTAACTGGCCTGTCGGGTCAGCCACTCATCTTCATATTGAATACACTTAAGAGTCCCTTCACACTATTACATGAACATTGTACCACACATCATTATACATTCCCACCAGACAAGACTTCTGGGTGTCTGCATCACCATGACTAGCTAAATTGTAAAGCATAAGGATCAGAATGACAGCCACCATTTTTCAAATGATGTTGACAATTGAAGAAGACGTGTTTTCTCCCATGACAGCAGGATGAAAAGATGTTAAATATATGTTCTCTGAAATTATGTTAATATTAGAAATGTAAGTTTAGTTTTGTACCCAATGCAAATTCAGATGATGTTTTGTGAATTCGGACATTTGAATGCATCCAAATTCTAATGAGGTTGAACGCAAAGGAATCTGAATGTTCTTTTAATGAAACTTTGGATCATCCATATTTCGTTCAAAATTAAACTAAATCGGACAGGTGATTGTTTTCTGCCAATCAGAAAACCTCATCCAAAACTAAAACGAAATACCGAAAGAATTCGAATAATGAAATGAAATGGCATTCAGACCCGAATCCCGGAAGAATTAAAAGTCCACATTTTTTGCCAGCTTAAATATCTAGTTAATATCAGAATTGTATTTCTTATACTGCTAATAACTAAATACAGTGGAAAGAATCTGGCAAATATGACCACAACATAATAAAGGTGAGAACAAGTTCTACTAATAATAAACTTTTTTAATGAAAGGCACAGTGGGTTTAATTAGCAGTAACAAGTGTAAGAATATAAAATATAACAAAGAAAATCCTTTGAAAGCTTAATTCCATTCTAGCCTTTGATATAAAGATTCTTTTGGACAATTACAAAATCCGAATCATGGCGTTTTGTAGATTAGACAGCGGCAACTTACTATACCAATAACAATAGAGTAAAGGCTTAACAAATGTTATAGACTATCCAGAAGATTGACCTTGCTCTAGATTAAACAAAATGATTAAAGCATTATATGATCATCAAGAAGACTTTACGCTGTTTTGTATAACATTTCTGCTATAACCATTGCTCACTGTGATATAGTTCTTAATGAGGGTTAGAAGACTAGCTTCAAAAGAAAAATGGGCAGTATGGCTTATTCAAATCAACTTGTTAGAATAATCACCAGTGGTTCTCTTGTATGTATACTGAATACAGCTGCCTGAGCTTACAAAAAATGGTTCCACAATTGAACGCAGCATGTTCTTTATGGAATTATGGGAGCTGCAAAAGAAATATTCATAAAATTATAGTTTCCTAAAGAAAAGCTAAACATTTGGTCTTGTTAACCCTTTAATGGACAATTTCAGTCTTGGTGAAGTTGTCCTTCAACCACTTCAGTACCAGCACATTACATCCCCTTCATTATCAGTTTATCAGAAAAAAATTTCAGTTTTCAACGCTGTGCAAGTTTGGCTGAGAATTCCTCCGTCAACACTGTAACAACATTAATTTTATATCTTTTTTTGAACAAATTGAGCTTTCTTTTAGTGGTATTTAATAACTATATAATACTATATAAAGTTAAAAATACACAAAAAAAGTGAAAAAAGCCAATTTCTCTTACTTTTGTTTTTAAATCATAGCAATAAAAAATGCCAGGACAGTACAAAACAAACCCCCCAAATGACACCTTTTTGAAAAGTAGACACACCAAGGTGATCTGATTTTTTGCCAAAATTAATTCGGAATTGGAAATGAAACAAAATGGTGTTATTGAGGGGGTTAAAACATAGAGCTTGGCAATAGTGCACAAGATACAATAAATGTGCAGGTCATAGACCAAGGAAGTCGGGGGGTGAAAGGGTTAATGTACAGGTCACATACAGTTGGAGGATAGAGATGAAGGGGTTAATGTATTAGATGTGCAGGATGAGGGAGGTGAAAGGGTTAGTATATAGGTCAGAGCATAGATAGAATGGATCTAACATAAGCAGGAGAGATGGGGTTTATGGGGTTAAACTGATTTGAAATTGTATTTATTTATTTAGCTGCTACTTCAGCTTATTTTTACTAGGAAGTAATGAATGGATGACTCATCCATATATTATTCACGTTACTCTCCCCTGCCTCTGATGTAGGAGAAAGGGGGGGGGGGGCTTTGCAATGTAAACATTGCCATGTGATCACTGTGATAACCAATCACAGATATCACAGGACACAGAGCTGGTCTGATCTGTTCTGTGTCTAAAGCCATGGCTCTCTGCTGTGTGATGACAGTGGGAGCAGCGGCTGCGTGCAAGCAGGTGTTCACGGCAGGACGTACCCTTGCATGAAACAATGGGGCTGTAGACCGGCTGTATATATACAGTGGTTAAATAAATCCCTACCCCCTTGAGTGTAGCCAGGTTTTTCACTGTGCAAATCTATCTGCCACCACATAACCTCCATTCAAAAAATCCTGGTCAGACACATTCATTCCTGTGCATGGTCCATGTTCATGATTGCCCCAGGGATCCAGGTAAGTATAGATCATCTTTCTCTTGCTTTCTTTCACTCTTTCTTCACTTGTTTGCATACATTTCAGCTTAAACTATTGTGCACTGTAACAAACAGATTTTTTACACAAATTTTGTTTGTAAGAAGATACAATTGTCATCTATATTCAGGCATTGGGCTCAGTTCACTAAGCTATATAATATTTTTTATTTGCCACGGTGACTGCTTTTTTGCAGGCACATGGCTGTTATTTTAAACACTGGTTGACTGTCACTGCTGAAAATAATGGTTGTTACGGCAAATTAAGAATGTTAGCTTTTTGTCTGACAGATGCTTAATATCTGTTGATAACTTTAAATATAAGCTTTACAACTATGGTCTTCTGGTGGCTTGAGCTGTACTGTGGAGTTGTCCTGTAATATAACATTGGCACTCTGTATGTCAGAAAAATGACATGCTTTTAATAGACACAATTTTTTTTAAAATTAACACTACGGCATTAAAATTGGGCTGTATAACTAGCATTTTGAAGAGAAGGTTGGCTGTGACAGCCTAAAGCTGGCAATACACATGGCAATTTGATAGATCAATCAAACTTTTCATTGTTTGTTGACATCGCAAAACAGTCAAAGACATAAAATGGTGGTTTTAATTGACCATAAGGAAATGGAATTGAAATTGGCCCAAACGAATGCAGGAGAATGCAATCGCCTTTGACAAATTCACTATAGTTTTTTCCTGTTTCAATTGTATTTCAGTTCTGCATACATTAGTATTGCCTGACTTAACTTTCACAATTCTGGTGGTCGATCGAACTTGTGGTTGTTAGCTTGCTTAGTGATAACTTCAGATCATATTTGCAATTCTTGGTTGCAAATGGTAGTTCAGATTGGCTGTAAATTTCAATGTGTGGCCAGCTTTAGTATTTCTCTTTTGAAATGTTTCTTTTAAAAACATTCAGCTTTGAAAGTATTTTTTGTGGCTGCATTACAGTATCTGTCAAGCAGGTGGAGCCCCAGTGCAAGAGCTGTATTTGATATATTTAACATGGTATTCCTTGTACTTACTACCCATCCCCCTCTTGTTAACAAATATGGTATATTACTGTGACATCTTTAATGGATACGTTACTAAGGGTCTAGTGCATTTTAAAAAATAAAACACAATATGCGATAATATAACGGGGATGAATTAGTGTGAAAACATTAAAAACTGAAAATGTCTGTAACATCTATATGTACGGATATTAAATTAAAACTTAACGTGGACCTTTACCCCCTTTCACTAAAAATGACATCAGCATCCAGATCTGCATGCTGATATGAAATAATCTTACATAAATTAGTTAGTAAACATATTTTATTTTACTTACAATTACTGTTTTTCCACTTCCTGGTCCTCTTAGGCATTAGTGATGTAGCCCATGCCTAAGACATGCATCCTGGCAAAGTTACATCACCAGTGGGAAATCTCATCTGTAAATTGCAAAATTTTGCAAGCTCTCAGGGGGAGTAATCTGCCCTTACTAAAAATGGCCATCGTTGGGGAGAATGGGGAGGAAAAGAAAAATAAAGTATGCAAAAAATAAAAAGCCTGCAGATATCTATACGTATCTGTTTGTAGATTGTCATTGCTAAACATTTCTAAAGGTACCTTTGTTGGAATTTTAAAGATAAAGGTAAAGTTCCTCTTTAAAGCTTAACTCCAATACCATGTACCTGGATGGAGGCTGAGATGACAAGTAGGCTCCCCTTACAACTCTGGTCCAGGCACTCCTGGATTGGAGAACGGGGTGTCAGAGGGCACAGAGTGGCACAGGTGTTAGGAGTCTAGTTCATGGTAGCTCCCTTCTTAGGTTTTTACAGGCACAATCAGGAAGGATCCTGGGAAGAATCAAACCAGATGGTAGCTGGCCAGGACACTGGAACACACAGCAGGCTGGCAGCATGATTGGTAGCCAAGGAGACAGATAGCAAGCAGGGTAGAAGGTAGAGACATAGGTCAGGAGGCAAGCTGTGGTCACACCACATGGTCAGCTGAGGTGAGCCAAAGTCAGAAACTATTTGAGGTCACATCGGACATGAGAAGAGACAAGCGTGTTCAGGAACTAACCAAAGTCAATAACAGGGTGGCAGAGCAATGACAAGTCCAAGGGCAGGCCAGATCAGCAATGAGGAAGCAGATCAGGAACAGGTACAGGATCCAAGTTGCAGGATAACAGCTGAAGAATATCCAACAACTTCCTAGCTCATCACTGTTCCTTGATTAGGCTGTCCAAGCCTGGACTTAAGTATGTACATCCATGTGCCTACATTCCCATTTGTCCACGCAACTTACCCTCATGGATTAGCATGCTCACATGAGTTAGTGTGCTTATGTGAATTAGCATGCTCACGTAAATTAGCCTGCACTTGTGTCCATGCACATGAAACTGGCACACTCACAAGCTAGCATGTAAAAAAACTTGTCTCGGGGGGGGCGTGGCCGGCGGCTTCATGTGAGCGGACGTGTGCAAGAGAGCTCCCGACCTGTATCCTGCAATTGATCCTGGGACACCCTGTTTCGCCGCCCCTACCGATTGTCGCTTCACACCGGCTGCTCCTGCCACCCGCCCGACCTGTCCGCCGTCACTCCTGAATCGCCCGCGGCCGCTATGTCCAAAAAGAAGGACAGTCAAAAAACGGGCCTTGGGCCGCAAGATGGCGGCGGCCCGCACGGAGCTCTGCCCACGATGCCTCAGCACTCCAGGGATAAGGGCAATGATACTGCAGCGCGGTTAGAGCGCTTTGCCCGGCAAGCGGACACTCCTGCCAAATTATATGGCGCGGTTTTGCCGCCTCCAATCTCCAAGTTGTGGCCCTATGGTTGTTGCTACTTTGGAAGCTGCCAGGAGTCATGTACCCCGAAGATTTCCCCGCGAGGACTGTTTGGTTTATCGGTTGATTTGTTTTTTTTTGTTTTTCTTCTACCACAGGACTTTGTCTGGATCTTCTCGTGTTTTCCTACACCTCTCCGTCCGGCGGAGAACAGGACACTGGACTTTGACTTTATACTCTTTTGAGTCTTATACATGCCACAGCGAGGGTTTAAGTTAGCCTCCTGGAATGTCCGCGGCCTGGGAGACGTCACTAAACGACGCTCCATACTGGATTGCATTGCTCAGAGCAGGTCCTCGGTTGTCTGTCTGCAGGAGACACACACTATCCCAGAAACGTGCCACATATTGGATAGGCGTGCCTATCAGGCCACCTATCACTCTTCTTATTCCTCATATTCGCGTGGGGTTTCCATACTTATACATAGGGATGTTCCGTTCTCCTGCATACGGGCAAAGAGAGACTGTGCAGGACGTTATGTTTTTCTTCACTGCCGTTTATTAGATATTGAATGTATTATTGCTAATTTCTATATCCCGCCACCGTTCTCCAGCAGTGCTCTTAAGGATTTTGCTCAATTCCTCAGTGATAAGCTCCCTATCCCTGTTATTGCCGTTGGCGACTTTAACAATTGTATGGACTCTTGTAGGGACAGGTTTCCTAGAGCTCGCTCTGCTGACTCTACGGTTGCCACTCCCTTTAAGAAGCTGTGCACCGAACTAGGCCTTCTCGATCTTTGGCGTCTGCTCCACCCTCTAGAATTTCAGTATACTTGTCACTCTAGCACACACAATACGCTTTCTCGGATTGACTACGCTTTAGGCACATCAGAAATGCTCCCGTTTGTCAGGTCGGTGGATATTCAGCCAAGATGTATATCTGATCATTCTATGCTCCTTCTGAGCCTGTCCACGGGCCAGCACCCTTTTTCAGTTAACTGGAGGCTGCACCCCTTCTGGCTGTCTTTGATGACAGACCGAGCACTGCTGGAGAATGACATTTCCCTCTTTCTGTCGGTCAATGTCCCTTCTGCCGCTCCTGGGGTGGTGTGGGATACCTTGAAGGCCTACCTGAGAGGCCTGTTCATCAAGAACGTTAGCTCTATCAAATCCTCCTCCAGGTGGGCAGAGGAGGAGGCCCGTCAATCGATGGCAACGTGTGAGACGGTGTACGTGGGAGACCCCTCTGAGGGCAATCTCTGGGTCTGGAGGGAGGCGGGGTCACGATTGGAGAACCTACTTCAGCAGAAATCCCAACGTAAATTCTTCTTCTCTAAAAGAGTGTACTGGGCGGAGGGGGATGCTACGGGCAAGCTACTAGCTCAGATTGCCCGTGCCCAACAAGACACAACATATATTGGAGCTATTGCTGATCATACTGGTACTGTTTCACGGGACCCTGACACAATCATGAATACATTTAGCAATTTCTATGAATCCCTATATTCCTCTCAGGCGCATTACGCGGAGACCGACCTATTGTCCTATCTCCAGCGTATTAATTTGCCCATCTTATCTGAGGCTGATAGACATGACCTTGAGACACCTATTACCGCGGAGGAGCTGGAGAAGGCACTCTGTGCCTTCCCTAATGGGAAAGCACCTGGCCCGGATGGTCTTCCAGTGGAAGTCTACAAGCAGTATCCGCATTCCCTTCTCCCTACCCTACTTCTGACGTTCAATGACGCCTTCTCCAGGGGTACGCTCCCGCTCACCATGTATGACGCTACCGTTATTGTACTCCCCAAGAAACATAAAGATCCCCTCCTACCAGAATCGTATCGTCGGATTTCTCTTCTCAATACTGATATAAAGATTGTAGCCAAAGTACTTCCCAATAGACTATCCTCTAAAATATCTTCCATAATACATCCAGACCAGTCTGGCTTTATGCCTCAAACGTCTACTGCTGTGAATATTCGCAGGGTGTTTTTGAATATGCAGACTCCGATAGATAACCCTGGCAACAGAGCCCTATTGGCTCTGGACGTGGCCAAAGCCTTTGACAGTGTGGAATGGCGATACCTCTGGGCTGTCCTATCTGCCTTTGGCTTTGGTCCTCGTTTCTGTAAGTGGATTTGCCTTTACTACAAACCAGTGGCAAAGATTAAAATCAATGACAGCTTCTCTTCTTCGTTCCCTCTACATCGCAGCACCAGACAGGGATGTCCGTTATCCCCGTTGTTATTTGCCTTAGCTATAGAACCTCTAGCTGCTCTTATTCGGCAGGCCGCGGATGTAGTGGGATTTAAGCGGGGTACCCAAGAAGAGAAAATAGCTCTATATGCTGATGACACCCTTCTATTCTTAGCAGATACGGGTCCTTGCTTGCATAAAGCCATGGGACATCTATCGGAGTTTGCAAAATATTCGGGCCTGGCAGTAAATTGGGACAAGTCTACTCTGCTCCCCCTCGATCCAATGCCTTCCTCCCTGCCACCGGAGCTTTCCTTTATTCCCACCTCCTCCTCCATTTTGTACCTAGGGATTCGCATTACCTCATCATTATTGGATTATATCCCGCTTAATTTAACACCGCTCCTCCAAAAATTTAGAACGCAGCGAAAGGCATGGCTTAAACTCCCTTTGTCGATTGTGGGCAGGGTGAACCTAATAAAAATGATCTGGATGCCACAGCTCCTCTATATTTTACATAATTCCCCGATTTGGCTGCCCAGACGTCTTTTTGATCAAATTAATACTGCTTTCCGTGAACTTATTTGGAGGCATAAACAGGCCAGACTGAGACTGGAAGTATTACACAGGCCTAAACTTTCTGGTGGTCTTGCCCTCCCTAATCCCTGGTGGTACTTCATAGCCTCACAATTGCAACACCTGGCAGGCTGGTCACAGGGAGGAGTGCATCCTCAATCTTTTAATATGGTACTTTATTTATTTGAGTGGTTCGACTCGGTGCAGTATCTAGAGAGTGATTTTTTTATCAAGACTTATTCTAAGTCCCCTACTATAAAATTAATAGGCCAGGTGTGGAATGCGGCTAAACATCTGCTGCGGGTGTCTGGCCACACGGGTTACACGCCCTTATGGAAAAATGGCAACCTACCTGAACTTCTTCCACTGGAGGGGTTTCACTCCTGGCGTAGAGCAGGAATCTGTACGGTTAACCAGCTATACCAGGAGGGGGCTCTCCGCTCATTCCAATGCCTTCAGACTGAATTTAATTTACATAAAAACTTCTATTTTGGGTACCTTCGGGTGTGCCATGCACTGCGTTCACAGTTCTCTCAGGGGGCTCCAAGTGTCTCCCCTACACCAATTTTTGACACTTTGCTATCATCTGTACAAACTAAGGGGCTGATTTCCTTTATTTCCTGCACTATTTAATGGATGTATAAAACTGTAAATGTTAATAAAAACTATCTGATTAAAAGAAAAAAAACTTGTCTCACCACTAAGGTGAAAAACAGAGGTTTGGATACACGTCTTCTGCAGAAAATGTGAAAGCCGCACAGCCGCGCCAAGGCACCTCTCATAGTGCAGTCCTAACTCTAAACTATCAGAGTCTCCATCTTGGAGCACATGGAGCGGAAAATAAAATTGGGTGCAGGTTTGTCAGGAGGAAGCCCTTCTGCTTATATCTTATCTAACATCCTCCCTATGTAATGTTAAGAAGGGGGCTGTGGGAAGATATGTTTACTCTAATTAACCCTGTCTGTACTGGACTGGCAAATTTAATTATCAATTGTAAACTAGATATGAACGCTGACAGCCCTAGGAAAGGGTTAAAGATGTCGAAGCATTGAATGTTAATTTGGTTTATAAGAAGTAGGGATGTTCAGATACCAAGTACCGTACTCAGTACAAGTACAAGTACATGTACAGATACTTTTCCAGCTCCAAGTCTAAACTAGAGAAAAATTCAAAGGTTAGTGGGCAGCTGTCATTTTTAAGGAGCATACATGTTTTTTTTATAAAGGTATATATAAACGACACCTTTTTTTCAAGCACAAGTACTGATACTTGTCCAAGTACTCACAGATACAAGTACTGAAACATTTTTGTTTATTGTCATGTGGCAGTTTTTCTAAAACAATACAGACTAATGATTTCAGGACAGTGGTAGAGAGCCAGAGATAAGTCCCAGCAGCAACCACTGCAACCCTGGTAGTTCTCGTGCACTGGTATCTGGACATCCCTAATAAGAACACAGTTCAGAGATTAATGCACCTGCTCCTGCATCATCGTGTCTTCCTTCTCCTCCTCCACCACCTCATCCTCTATTTTCTATAATCCCACCATACCTCTGCCAAGGTGATAAACAATTGTTTTTTTTTTCTTTTTTGCTCCCTTTTTTACTTTCTTTACTTGCTCTCCTTCTTCTCTTCAAGGGTACAGAGGTGCCAATTGACTGCAAGTGCTGCTAATGCACCCCTTCCTCTTTCTTTTCAAGTTATGCTATTGTGTCCATTTCATCCTCCTCCTCAAAGGCACAGAGTAGCCCTTTTTTAGTGATGCTAATGCCCTTCTTCTCCAGAAATATTATGTAATCCTCCTTTCCTTCTCCTCCTCAGTGATTGTCGGGTCCTGGTACAGGGTGGGTCATAACTTTGAGCAGCACAAAGACAAACCTATTCAGTGGCTCCTTAGGGGGTAGCGCTACACACTTTATCAGCATACTTTCCTTATCAAAGATTTCCCTTGTTATACTTTCCCAATCACAGCAAAGCACACTGTCAATATGGCTGTTGGTTACCCAATCTTTTATAGTAAGGGGATTGGCTTTTCCAAATGTTCCCTAGTTGACCCTTCTAAACCATCTGAACTAAGTTCAAAGACCAGGAAGTACATTAGGTTAGTAAAATGTTGTGCAATTTTGTGTCTGTTATATGGCCATGCCGAGCAATTACCCTGAGACACTCTACACGTTAATTGGTTGAGAACAGTTGTTGTGGGTTAAAGGCATTCTTTGGCCTTCTCCAATATTTGGTTGTAGGAATGAGGGTGAAAAATGACTCCTTAGGCCATATTATTGTTTTTTGTTATTCTGGAGTGGAGGTTTCATGCTTCTTATACCAGGTTACAAATCGTTGTGCTTTGATCCGTGACATAAGGGCTTTCTGAAAGGCAGGCCTGCAGTAAATTCCAACTTTGTGAGGTTCACAACATACAGATTTTGTTGTGAGTAAATCACAGCAGTGTTAATTCATTTCACAGGGGAGGATGCACTTGTAGGCACTAGTTGTGTGATGGCGGGGCATGCCGGTATAGACAATGCAATCGGTCATCTTTTCTGTACCTACTATAAACCAAATTTATGTAAATTTAATTATGGGGGACCAAAGCTGCTACCTTGTTTAGGGCCACATTCCTAATTCATCTTTGTATAGAGCCATTAAAAATGCCTAATTGTGGTGAAATTAATGACCACCAGATACATTAAACAAAATCTGTTTTTTTTTCTGCATGATGACTAGGGAAATAGCATTTTCAGTTTTTCAGAAGGAAATTTCTGTTTTGAGAGGCTTTTTTTTAATTACAAAAACATGTAATTTTAATAGTGCTTTGCATTATTAATACAATGCTAAATATTTAAAAAAAACATAATAATAAATACATATGATTTAATAAATACATATGATACAGCATCAATGATTAAATAAATACACATTGCACAGAACAGAAACTATTCAATAGGCTACTTCCATTGAAAAGTATTAGCAGAAGAGTCAGAATCTCCTTGTATGAGTGCTCTGAAAATGTTGGAGAATATAATGTACCTTTGGATTCATACAAAAGGTCAACCACAAAATGTGTGTGAGTGCATTTAATGGAAATTTGGTCTATAAATACAGTCTGTAAAACATCTGTCCAAGGACTCAATATACATGAGGAATGAAAGAAAATGCAGACATTTGCTGGTTTTAAATAAAATATTACAATAGTATATTGCAGAAATATTATGTAATCCTCTTAGGGGAAATGCTGTGTGTATATTTTAATTTCAAATAAAAGATTAAAAAGAAGATAAAAATCACCCATCACTTGATGATACAGATGCTTCAGACACATTTTAGTACACATTATATTATGAATAAATGTACATTGAGGTTAGTGAAGTAGGTGCTAGAGCCACTATCTACACGAGCCATCCTTTGCCATACTTGTGGCATAGTGACATCTTCAACACACTAAAAAAATTGCATACCTGTGACACTTGATCACTACTTATGGGTAAGAACCACAGGTAAGTATTTGAAAAGTCTCTGATGACTTCCTCCACCTTCACAAAATATAGTACCTCCTAGTGCTGATGGTCACAAGTATCTTTAATGTGGAAATCAAGGCAAAAAATGTTTTATATTAATGTTCCCCAATCATTATTCTTGATATAGCAGGCACAAAATCTGAGTTCCAAAATTAGTAACTATGCCAGTGAGTTGTGGTAATGGCAGAGCAATAAAGTGCCAGCACTGCTGTACCTCTATATCCACCCATAGAGGCTAATTGACAGGACATTATTTCCCGTGTCATGCCTATTGAGTTTCTAGAGCAAATGTCCTTCCAGTATCATGTGACCACAAATCTAAAACCTGTCCCAGAAGCAATCCCTCATCCTAGGCTACATAACTGAAAATAAATAGCAGATTAGCAGGATCTTAAAAAAGTATAGTAGTAGTGTAGCACATTTTTTTAATGCATCTACTGGAGGATTTGTCTAGTGACAAAGTTCTTCATGTTGGAATATTGATTTTCACTTTTCATCATTCAACACAGTACTCTTGTTTTGATGCCTCATTTAGATAACCCAAGCTATAGACTGCACAGTTCTTAAATTATAAAGGCTAACGGATTGATCATATCATTTTTGACATATACTAGATAAATGACAGTAGGGCTCTAACTGGTTTTATAGGCAACATCTCTATTTTGTGTTCTTCCTCATTCAAACAACATCCCCGTCTTAGTCATTTTATTTCAGGAAATGTATAATAGAAAAATAATATTTCATAACAACATGAATTTAATATTAAGTCATATCTCTTAGCAAGAAAGTGATGGATCATGTTATTTGTAAAACAAAAGGTTGCCGTTAATGGGGACCTGCCATAAAAGGAACCTGCTCTCATTCCAGACATCCTTCACAAAATAATTCTCAGGATGTCAGGTTGATTATTTTTCTTCAATATTTAAATAGGACCTGAACTGTGAAAGCTGTCCCCCAAAAAAGGCAAGCATAGCACAAAGGACTAGTACTTCCTGTGATCTCTCTGTTGCTAATATTTTCCTCAATGCTGACTTACCGTACTTTGTTTCACACTTCGTGTATGTATGGAAGCAGCCATCTTGGTAGAGGAGTATTGCTTTTGGAGAAACATTCCAGAAGCATCAGGAATAAATTTAGCAGAAGCAGGGAGATCCTTGCACTGCAGGTCTTCAGGTACAGCTTTCTCTCGAGCAAAAACAGTGAGCAGAACAGTAGTGACATTACCAAATCTCCTGCACAGAGCACAGAGTCTTAGATGATCATACACTGCAAATATACAGCTATGAGGCTCAAGATACAAGAGTGCATGGGTGAACTGCTTTTTTTAGGTGGAATTCAAAGTAAATCTTTTAGGGCACTGCTTAGACACAATTAACATTATCAGATGTGTCTTATTAGATAGCAAACTTTCACATTTTGAGTTCAAGTCCACTTTAGTAGTAATTAGTAACATGTAACCATAATGCAGTTCTGGAATTATGTAGTTAACTCTTCACTTTTTCTGGACCAGTAACAATGTAACAGTGTAGTCAAGGTGAACCATCAACATGTCAGCCCAATAATAATTCTTTGTAAAAGGTTTTGTAAATTAAATCACAGGTATTTCTCTCAAGTAAGGTTTAAATGTTCTGTTGACTAAGTTAATGGATTGGACATGCAAAACACATTAGGTTTCTTCAGCAGCCTAATATAGAAATTGAATGTATTTGAAAATCTTGGATTTAGAAATAGCATAATTTTAGTGATACATTTTCTCGAGTCATATCTGCACAAAAGTGAGATGATGACTTCAAGTTTCATAATGATAAGAGAGGGTAAAACGTAGATTTACAATACATTCTGCAAAGTGTACATTCAGAGTGTGAAGATACTGTTCCAGAAGCTCCTCACTTCAGTTATCACTTTTGAAAGTAAAATAAGGACTTTTTTCTTAACCTACTACACTTTAGGAAATAGGCAGCATATAGTTTGCAGTTGCAGCAAACTGTTATTCCAATTTCTCTTCTTCCCCGGTTATCCAAAATCCTCAAAGATACAGCAAAGCCTGAACTAAATAGTATGAGGACCTTCCTCAACAATCTATTCAATTTGTATGAATCAGGTAGGTCCCCTACTACATAGTTGTTGGTACATCTAAAATAAATTGTACAATCAGAATGTGTAAACAATTTATTTTATGACACCTCATGGTACATACTATTTACTGGTTATCTTAGATACCTTAGACTTGTGCTACGGGTTTAAAACAGGATTCCTTATTAGGGCCTATTTTGCACTGTTGCGTTTTAAAAGTAAATGTATAATTTTTCTTGTTTGATTATCTTTGCAAGCATTTTGTATTGAGTTACGCTTCTGGTTTCCATCGTGAACCATTAATATCTACAGAATCTACTAAAAACTGGAGGTAAAAAAAATGCAACACACAAAGCACACAGATAGTAACTGTATTACTAATTACAATGGTGCAGACTTTTTCTTTTTGTTCCTTTGCAATTTGGTTTCTAACTAAACAGCAGGCAAACCACAACATTGGAAATGGGCTCCTAGTCTTATTACTTATGGTCCATTTCCACTGTAGCAGTTTGAAAACATATTCGCTTTGCTTGCAGTTTAGCATTATGTTTTGCTTCTGTTATAAATACAGTAGGTTTTACCTCCAGGTTTGCATGTTTTTTTTATTTCTGGTCATATCATTTGAAAATAGGAAAATTAGCTTTGGAAATTAAAACATATGCATCTTTCTGTTTATGTATCTTCTGTTCATCTTCATTTTAACAAGATGCTAACTGCAACTTGTTAAATTGCAAACCACAAAACAGCTGTAAACTGTACTATTGGTTCAGAAGTTTCTTGGCAAATTCTGTGCAGTTTGCTTTTTACTATACAACAGTCAAATAGCAACAGAGGAAATGAGCCCTTAGGCTTATATGGCTGACACAACATTCAAGTGATCAAAGGCAGATGAAAGGAAAGGAAAATGGTCATAATTTTCTGTTACATAGATTTCTGAAGGGGTTGTAGTAACATCATACATTTAAGTCTCAAATACATGTGTAACTACAGTTATTTTAAGTGAAATTAACTAATTTAAATATTATTTGCAAAAATAAGTGTAATTTGCAACTATAAACCATTTAATTATGGTAGGGGTAAATAGATAAAAAGATAATTTGTTACATATTCAAAGAAAAAGAACAAAAATTAAATAAAAAGAACAAAATCACATTTACATGATTACTGTTTATTTCAGTACATAATGGTAATAATAAAGATAAACAAGAGAAAAATCCTAAGTGCCAAAAAATATATATAAAATAATTCAGTAACATAAATTCTAACAAATGTAATAAAGGTAATGAAAATATAAACATTGTATACCCTTTAAAATGGAAACCTCTAAATAAACCTTTTGAATAGCCGAACAGTGTTCGGCTCACTTCACTTCTGATCGGTCATTCACTCGGCTGCCCTCGGCAGCTTTGTGAATAGACCCCTATGTGTGTAAGTGAGTCTATTGTGTGGCAGATAAGTTGCGCTCGGTCTAGTTCTAAATAAACCTCTTCATTGGGTTAGCCATGTATCGTTACACAACAAAAAATAACATTAGAGATTTAGACGGGTGGTGTTTAAAAATTTTACTTAGCAATTTCAAAAGTCTATTGGCACAACTGATGAATGAATACTTTAAAAAGACTAACCCCAGTGGCAGGTCACCCAATCCATACATTAACACGTCCTAAATCTTGGTAATGTTTGTTTAGAAAGTTGATTTAAACACACACAAACTCATACACAAAGAATAGGGTGTGTTATTTTACAGAGAGTAGGCTGTAAGTGTTCTGGTCAAAGCAAAATCGAAACCACATTGAGACAACATGCCCTTCAGAATGGGCAGAGATACACAGTAGTCAAAGAGAGAAAGTGGTTAATATACTAAGGGCCTGTTCATACTATCCAGTGCGTTTAGGGCATGTTTCTGTGCCCTGAATGCACTGGATCTCATACACAAACCCTACCCATGTTTTGGGGTAGGAAAGGGCGTGGTGGTGCCATTCATCCCAATGGCACCACAGGCACGTCTCCCGCCTGCAGTGCAATCGCCTGCCCTGGAATGTATGGTACTGCAATGCCCTGTGTTAAAATACGATGTGATTGCAAAAAATAGTGCATTAACGATTTTTTTGCGATCACACCGCACTGGAACACGGGGAGGCTTTGTGTATGTGATCCAGTGCGTTCATGGCTCTGCCCTGAACGCACTGAATAGTGTGAACGGCCCTAAGGAATCAAGACTGTTACCTTAGGGAAGCAGATGTTCACTTTGCAAAGTGAATATTGAATAAGCTTAGTAAATAAGATAAAGCTATGTGAACTGTAATAAACCAATCACATGCTAATAAAAGTCTTTTTTTTTTAAATTTTCCTTTCACCTTATTTACTATCATTCACTTTGCAAAATGAACATACAACTTCCGAAGTGAGCGTCTACTTACTATGTGAACAGTCTGTATTCCTTTATTAAACCAACCTAAAAGAGTCCTTAGGAATGAAAGATAAAAAAATAATCACATTTAATATGCACCATAAGAATTTGTATATAGAAGCCTTATTAAGTTTCAGGGTAGAATGACACTGTAAGCTCAGCCTGTCGTTAACATATTCCCTTCTAGGGAATGCAGACTGAGCTCACAGTACTGGGTTCATGCAGACTGGACTGACAGAACTCCAGGACTGAGTGGCACTATCATGTTACTATGGGAACGACACTCAGACCTGGAAGAATTCCTATCCCCACCTTCACTGGAAAAAGCTGAGAATGATATTACAAGACCAACAAAAAGACTTGAGGACAAGACAGAAGGTATGTATAGGGGCTTTTTACAAAGAAATTGGGGGGCTTCAGCGGGTGAGGGTAGGTGGGTAGCAGGAGGGGGGAAATCCATGTGTTTCAATTTAAAAAGTTGTGTTCATCTCAAACTACATGAGCTTCTAAAAAATATTGTGCATACCCGCTGCTCACCTACTGTATGTGTATATATATATATATATATATTTATATATATATATTATGAGACTAATAAATGATTCTGGTTGCCTTTTTTATGTTTCAGCTCCACTCAACTCTCTATACTGTCAAATCTACTCATATATTTTCTTTAACTTTCTCAATTAACATTGAAACTCCATCGCATACATTTTACAATTTTAAAAGGTGTCTCTCATACAGTATATTTCTAAGATCAGATCACAGAGTTTAGAATGAAAGGGTTAGGTGAAATATTTACTACCACGCTCTCATGAACTGTAAAATACACATAGCAGCAAAATCAGGCTTGCTCATCATAAAAATACTATTTATGTGCCATCAACAGAACATCTGCTTCCATATTTTGGTGAGCTAATCTTAAAAAATATGTTCCATTCTGTCAGTACTACCTCACAAATTTTGTAGGGATATTGGTAATATGTATGGTTAACTGAAAACAGAGCATCCTACTGAAAAATTTACATTTTAAATTTAATGGACAGCTTACAATTATATCCAAATGTTTTTGTAAATATACTTCTGACTCAAACAATGACTATATGGGTTTACCCTCTACATTATTTACATGACGTTTTACTTCATATATAATGGTCAAAAATAATGCAGGAGTCTTGACATCTGTGATAAACAACATCCCCAATCTATGTATAGAGAAAATAGGAGAGGAGTGTTTATGCATTAAAGTGACATTAAACCCTCAGATTTTTTAACATAAACCAATACTGTAATTTGCGCCTTACTGTAATCGATGGATGTTTCCCTTCTCTTTGCTGCTCTTCCTTTAAAATCTTCTCTCTTCCCATGCTAGGGGAGAACTTCCCTTTGCAGCTGAGTGCCTCTTCCTGTAGTGCTGGCTCAGGTTGTGAACCTGCACACAGACACCATGGGGTTGATTTACTAACCTTATAAACACACCACGAACGTGTATACACCTCTGCAGTGTGTTCCCTCCCAGCATGATCTATGGGTGGAATCTAAACACCTTTGTAATGTGTACACACCCAGCAGGTGTGTTGTGCAAAGCCCTGAAGGAATTCCAAGGTGATGTTGGGTAAATTAGCTCTATGTTGTGTTGCTTGCGTTGATGAATGCAAAGAATGTAAATGCATGAGCTAACCATTTTTGTCTAAACTGTGAAGCAGCATTATATATGCATCATGTGCATGATTTTTACATATATGGCATTAGTGGAAATATGCTTTTAGAGACTTTTTGGTTGATAAATAAGTTTTGCTGTGTGAAAATCACACACACCTGGTGTGTGTGTGTGTTTAGGTTAGTAAATCACCCCCCATGTATCCATTTCAGAGACAAGGCAGTCTGCTGCAAAACAGAAGTTCTGCCCAGCATGAGAAGAGAGAAGGATTTAAAAGGAAGAGCAGCAAAGAGAAGGGAAACAATCATGGATTACAATAAGGCACACATTACAGTATTATTTTATGTTAAAAAATCTGAGGGTTTAATGCCACTTTAACATTATATGTATAATACTATAATTTTCTGCAATTCAATAAAGGCAGTAGTGTGTTCAGCTTAATAGGTAAGTACTATAATGTTATCGAGTTATGTAGCTGGTATTTAGTTTATTGTTTACATGGAACTCAACTGATATGTTCCCATTAAAAAGGGCTATAATAAGAGCAATTCCAGTCAAAAAGGAAAATTATCAGTTAATGAAATTAAATTTTTTTAAAATATTTTTTGTATTTAAAATTAGTTGGGCCTCTTGCAATTTTTTTCTGTGCAATACTTTTTGGTAGATTGCACTATAGCTCCCACCCCCTCAGAGCCATTTTAACATTTCTGCTATGGGGCTGTTTATTCTGCAATAACTTCATACATAATTTTTTAAGGATGGACAAGGCTTTCTCTTGGTGATATTGTCCTGTAAAAATGTTTTCATTTTTTATGCAATCCACAGACCAAAACTTAACAAAACTAAAAAACACACTTTTTACTATCTACTTTGATCTGTGTTAGATTAAAAACATGTTACTATAGTTAGAAAATTCCATACTTTTTATCCAAAATGAAAAAAAAAAATAAAATCTCCAGATTTACTTTAAAGGCAATGTTCTGGTGAACTGAATCCCATTTCTGTTTATACAGGAAATGTTTATGTGTCACTGTAGTATACCTATTACGCAGAAACTATGTTCGACATCTGTTATAAAGGAAAACATTTAAATGAATCAGCCAACACATTATGCTGAGTAAGTAGGCATAGCCGTACATGAAAAACTCTAGGTATTTACTAGTAAACACTGAGATCATGAAATTATTTAAACTTTAAATACACGCACATGCATAAAGTCTGCATTCATATAATGAATGAGCAAGACATTGCTTGGAAATTCATGACATTTCCTCTTCCATGACCTATCGCGCAAAATGTGGATTTATTTGAGTACTTCCCTTGTGGTTGATCAACACCTTGTCAGATCTTTCTTTTTCATTTATTCTTTATTTGAAACCTAAATGTGGTTAGGGAGAAAGTGGAAATCCATGCATTTGCCAATTTATGTGAACTGGCAGGGGTTCGAAAGCTCAGTGCTGGAAACTCATTTAGGTGGAATTGGATCATGCTGAAAAAAACATTAGCTCCAAGCACTGACATAGCCCAAGTATGTGCAACTGATCTGTGCGGTTCTCTGCTGTCAGAACCATACAAAGTAAGGAAAATAAATATATATATATATATATATATATA
>NW_017306445.1:494287-502149 GCF_000935625.1 Nanorana parkeri | reverse complement strand
TATATATATACACACATACATACATACAAACACACAGTATATATTATCATTTAATGTTTTGACAGGCTAATGTCATTTCAGATAATATTCTTAATATGAAGACCTCTACATTGTCACATGTGCTCCTGATGAATACCACATTCAATGCATAGGCAAGGTCCACTGTTGTCACTATCAGGAGGCAATGATCTGCAGGTGACACTGGAGCGAGCACATGAAGAAAAGCAGTAGCTGCAATGATATGTAAAAAAGATTTAAGAAAAAGATGAAAACAGTATATTGTGAAAAAGTATGGCATTTGACTTTAAAACACAAACATCATCCATTTAGTGTTTATATCTGCTTTAAATTTTCTACTTACATGTTGACAGGGGAAAACACCTTTAATGTAATTTAATGTAATTTTGTGCATAGGTGTTAGCTAGGGATGCACCGATACCGATACTAGTATCGGTATCAGTGCCGATACCGAGTATTTGGGTGAGTACTCGTACTCTCCCAAATGCTCCGATACCTAGCACGAGTACTTCCTGTATCAGGAAGCCGGGCAGCGCATCATTACACGCTGCCCGGTTTCCTGATTGGCCAGGAAACGGCTCCATGCTCTCTCCTCACTTGTGAGGAGAGAGCATGGAGCCGACTTCCCAGCCAATCAGGAAGCCGGGTAGCGTGCAATGACGCGCTGCCCGGCTTCCCGATTGGTCAGGAAGCTAGCAAATCCGGAAGTCGGGCGCCGTGTAATGACGCAGCACCCGGCATTCTGATAGGCCGGGAAGCCGGCGTCATGCTCCCTCGTCATCTCATGAATCATAATATTAAGAAAGTGACCTTAAAGCATTAGTTTGTAGTGCTTTAGAAAAAATGTGACCTGTCCCTTTAAGAAAAAGTATCGGTAATTGGTATCTGCGAGTACTTGATCAAAAGTATCGGTACTTGTACTCGGTCTTAAAAAAGTGGTATCGGTGCATCCCTAGTGTTAGCCATTATGCTCCGAGTCAGAAAAGTCTCTATACAAGGTGAAATTAGAATGTAATGGGCCCTGTGCAATAGCATGCGATTAGCACAATGCTATGATGTGAAAACACAAGCTACTTCTGTGTATTGAAGGGAAACTATAAATATCTGGATCAATTTTATTTAGCTGTTTTTTTAAGCCCAACCTCAGCCCAAATATTTTATTTTGTTTTGAATATGGAAGGCCTCTGTCTGGCTTTTGTTGTTGTCTGTGTCCTTACTGAGAGAAGACAATAATACATAAAAAATTTCCCCAACAGCATTTAATACAATGAGAATGGATTACAACATCTGTGGGGAGCGGTTACTGTCAGTCACCGCTCCCCACATGGATTCCCCCCTCTACTCCCTGTTCTTCCAGCGCTCATTGGAGGGACAGACAGGGGAGGGCGTGGGCACAGATGGCTCTGGCTCTAGAGAGGCAGAGACAACTGTCTATCAGGCAGTGGGGTGGATTCCAACAAATTGTTGGCATCTGTCCTGGTTGCAACATGGCTCTGCACTGTCAGCATATAGCTGGCAGTAGCCCACTAGATGCTGACATTGGGTCAGAGAGGTACATTAGTAAATGTACTTCTGTGACCCAAAAGAGGACTAAAGCCATATAAAAAGGTTTCACATGGACAGAGTCAGGATAAAACAGGCCCTGAGAAAGCAAGATGTCCTTCTCTTTCTCCCACTGTTCTGCCTACAGTATCCAGTCTATTACATCACATAGTGTGTTGTCCAACAGGTACATGAGAGGGACTGTGTTGCTGATCTCCACTTGGTCACAGAACACTATTCTGTTTACTTCTTCCAAAGGTGACTAAGTGGTACACATGTTCTAAATGAGGAGCCAATGATGTGGTGAGAAGAAAAAAAAACAGTTCCCCTGAGCCAGTCCCATATTCGCAAAAGTATTTATTTTACTGATGCACATGCAGCCAATGCAGCATGGCCATGGTCAAGTTTCAGGGGGGCATGTCACATTTTAGGCAGTTGGCAGCTGGTGTTGCCAGCTGTTGAATCTCAGGGCAGTGGTTGGGTATGGCCTTCTGAAGTGGCCACACACTCTTCTGGCCTGCTGCACCTCATCATGAAAGCCAAAGGTACTGAACTTAAACTGCTGTACAACCAGGTTGAGGACACGTGCCAGGTAAGGTACATGTGTGAACTTTCACTGGGCAGAAGGGCAGACAGCAGGTTGAGGCCATTATCACACACAACCTTTCCTTGCACAATATGGTGTGGTGTCAGCCACCTCTCAGCCAGCCTCTGAGGAGTTGAGAGAATCTTGGCACCAGTGTGACTCCTGTCCCCGAGGCATACTAGCTGCAAAACAGCATGACAGCTTTTTGCATGGGCTGTTGCATAGGCTCTTGTTCTCTTGTGCGAGATTTACCAAATGAGGCCAGCAAACTGACCCTGTGAGCCGTGAAGGAGATGTAACATCCCTGCCCATGCTTTCTGGACTGTGTGTCTCTAATCATGTGGACCATGTCGCTGACTGTGTGGTCCAGCAAAGAGGAGACATTTCCTTTCACATGATGACCTTCTGGGTGAAAAATTCGCCACTGGGTACCTGCCACTGTGATACAGCATAGGCTGCAAAAGACACCTGCCTGCTCAAGAATGTAGCATATTGCTGCTGCATATTTTTTCTTCCACTCCAACAGCTGTGGAAAAGATACCTTCCTGCTCAAGGATGTAGCTGGAGACATTAGGATATAGTTTAGAGGCTTTGATCAGGGTTGAAGCCTATGCTTGGCACTACTAAGTGTGGTGGCATACTGACCCTCTTCCTTGCTTGATGTGCCATAAGCTATTCCTCTCAAACCCCTTGTAAAACTCCATCCATTTAGTTTAAGGTTACCATTTTTGCAGCAGATGGTGGTGAACTGTCATGTGTCTCCTCATGCATGTGGTACCAAAACAACAAAGGGCACCTTTGTATGTGTCACAAACAAATTCCTGCTGCTGACCCCAAGATGAAAAAAATAAAAGATCCTATCAATATATTAAAAAAATAAAATAGGAGGAGGGAGAAATACCTGCTTTGAGCAGAGACTGTGAGCTGCACTCTTGGTATAGAACCAAGGTGTCATAGTTGTAGTGTCCCAAACCGGCTCTAAGCAGTGGCAAGAGTACTTTACTCCTTTTAAAGAAATCAACTATAACTTAAGTGCCTTTCTGTAAAATCACAAACCACCCAGAATTTCTTGAGCTACCTTACAACTAACTCTGTCAGAAGGAGGACAGGTCCTGCTTTGCTTCTAAACATATTATTTGGGATGCCAACCTATGGATTTGGTGTGCTTCAGCCAAACAACTAGGGTTGATTTGACTACTTCCAAATTAGAATGTTTGCACCAAAAGCTCCTTTTGACCTATTACTCAGCTCTACTAGACACTTAACCAAGAGATTCGCTTAACCAAAGCACAATAGAAGAATTATTTTCCTAATCTGAGGCCTAGCAAGATATCTTAGGTCTTCATGTCACTTCAGTGATACCCTGTAATGAAATTGGTCCATCTAAAATACTTACAGCATGTCTACTATACACCCCACACATGATTGAGAAGGGGCAAATTAACTACCTAAATTTGTTTTAAATTTCAACTGTAACCTGGAACATTCCTCCATATGGTCTAAGAACATTCCATGATAAGACCCTTATGGGCTGAGTTTAGCAACTTTATTGCTGTTCTTGCCTTACTAAACATCTGTAACCCAATCTGGTGCTTGTTGGGATACTTTGAAGACTTTGAAATGCTAAATCATACATATTCTCTATTTAGTCTTTTATTCTTCTGAGTGAAGAAACTTAAACCTATCAATTGGAAATCCACTGAATCTCCAACCTTAAGCAATTGAAAAAAGGCTCATTAACCAAGCACTCCCACTTTACAAATCAATGTATGCAACATGAGAATGCCCAAATCAATTTAAAAAGCTATGGTCTCCCTGACTAGATACACAGAACACCATAGCATTAGCCATCAAGCTGGTCTTCTGTATCCTTATCTTTCGTATATTTGGTGAAAGCAAATGCATCTGTATGCAGAGAAGACTCTGGGGTTGATTTACTAACCTTATAAACACACCACGAACGTGTATACACCTCTGCAGTGTGTTCCCTCCCAGCATGATCTATGGGTGGAATCTAAACACCTTTGTAATGTGTACACACCCAGCAGGTGTGTTGTGCAAAGCCCTGAAGGAATTCCAAGGTGATGTTTGGTAAATTAGCTCTATGTTGTGTTGCTTGCGTTGATGAATGCAAGGAATGTAAATGCATGAGCTAACCATTTTTGTCTAAACTGTGAAGCAGCATTATATATGCATCATGTGCATGATTTTTACATATATGGCATTAGTGGAAATATGCTTTTAGAGACTTTTTGGTTGATAAATACGTTTTGCTGTGTGAAAATCACACACACCTGGTGTGTGTGTGTGTGTTTAGGTTAGTAAATCACCCCCTCTGTATTTTAGAAAAACAAAGGCTTAATGTAAACAGTTTAAACAATGTAAGTTTTACAGTAGCAGCTTGAGTCATGGGCTAGATTCAGAATACTATTTCTGTTTCCATAGAAACTAGAAAGTGGTGGATCTTTGCTCACACCTTTTGCTATCATTCCTAATATTGCCTCTTTTCCTGTTTTTGTATCTCTGGTTATGGTCATCACAATAAAAAAAAATCCAAAATATTATATAAGACATATTATTCTACTTGGTGTGTTGTAATATCATTTTTTATAAACAGGAGAGCTTGGAATGTTAAACCTGTGTAAACACAACCTATATTTGTAGATAAACTAATGTCACAGTAAAAATAATAATTACGTCCATATGTAACTGTAATTAATACATCTTTATTCCCACTGGAGCATGGTTAAATCATTCTCGCTCATACTTCTTAAAAAGTGAAACACTGCCAATTCATTCAGTTTGTTTTTCTAGTAGAAATATATGTCTCATAATAAATCATCGGCAACCGGTGCCATCTGCGAGGTACGCAGTCTCTATAAAAACATTAAACTGTAGAGTCTAATGTCCGTTTATTTTATGCCAGGTATATGTTGCCATGAACAAGACAAGAGTGAGTAGGCCTGGTTCATATTTTCATTAAACATTTCAAAATCATAGTAAAATGTTGCCATTATTTTAACATACAGTCAGGTAAGAGGTAATCCGGAATATACAGGATATTCTAACAATAGTGTTGAAGGACGGCAAAATGCTTAAAGTGCGTCCCTCACAGTGAGGGGTCTTTCAGACCTTTTGTGTTCCTCATTGGACACCAGATGATGCACATGCATCCCAATTAGCACAGTCTTTAGGTTAAACTTATCACCTAGCTTCTGAGACAAATGTGTATTCCAATCTTTAGAATTCTAAAATGTGTAATAACTCATAACTGGCATCCTGTACAGTGCACAGTCATAAAACTTTCTGCAAAAGCCTGGTTGCACAGAGGGAAGATGTTAGAATCCAAAAGTGCTAGCTTTATGGTAAAATATGTGAGAGTTAGTAATATTAGGATCTTTTTATGTTGTTACTGATTCTACTAGGCATAAATAATCAGTGTTAGGGTATACACGTAGTACCCACAACAGATGAAATCGGATCCGTAATTTATAATTAAACAATGTAATGAGTTTTTTGTGATTCCGAGAATCCTGCCTTTGCTGATTAAGTACTCTGCAGCTGCCAGCCCCTTACATCCAATTGGACAGGCTGGGAGGGTGGCAACTCACTTTGATCTCTAAGATACAAAATGGAGATCTGCAATCAAGTCTTGGTCATATCTGAAGGGTCCCATCTATGTTGGGGGGAATAGTTCTCGTATGCCACCCAACCCCAGAAGCAGAAGAGCTTCTTTTCTGTAAATGTTATACTTTTTATTTTCAATTTTGTTTGTGTTATGTGTGTTTTACTTTTTAACTTTTGTCTTTTGCAACCTTTTACAAAATCCTTAAAAAATGTCTGGATTGGGCATCATGCATCATGTGTCCACCCTCATCCCTGTACCTTCAGTACACCCCAGATCTCTAACATATGTATTAAAAGGTCATTCCTATTATAAGACAAGTAAGATATGAGCTTCTCCTCCTATCACCTCACCGCCCTTTAACCACCTGCTATTACCATGGACTAGTGAGACAATCTTCAGTAAGCCTGCACTGAGCACAGGGCTGGCATTTACAAGAGCAAATTGGTCTCTTCTGAGAGCTTTTTTTTTTAACTTAGGAACTCCATCAGACCAGGTTGTTAGGATATGGGTGATGATCCCAAGCTACAACATTTAAAGCATCTGTCAAGAACTTGTAGTAATGAAGACAATCTCTTTTTTATTTCATCTGGACTTACTGCTACACAATGCATCAAAAATATGCAACACCCTTTTCTTTGAAGTGCAGATCATAAATCTGTTCATATATATGGTTATGAAAGGAACAATATAAGACATTTAAAGTAAAGCATTTACAACAGAGGGGCTGCCATTGCTGAACTTCTACTGGAATTGTTAGTTGCCTGGATGACCCACTGGCTTTAGGCAACCCTGTCAGGCAAAATAAAAAAGGCCTGTTCGCTGCAATAGAAGAAGTAGTATATTTACCTCCAGTGACCCATGTCTTTTACCTCCCTTCCTTTCTAGCACTGAGGCCTTTAGCAGACTCTTCAGCATTTGACACTTGTGGGAGGGTTGTAATGCCTGTGTCCCCTGCTGCACACCATGACTTAATCCTCCAACACCTAGGAGACAAAACATCCAACACTTCCAGAAGTGTTGAATGAAGAAGAGAATAAACGACGCTGCAGCGCAAAAATGGAGAGGAAGTAGGAGATACAGTATGGGCTACTGTAGAGATGAGTATATTTTCTCTGATTTTTTGCTATGTGTACACAGGGTCACTTTACTATTATTGAGTCACTAGTAAGTATACACATAAGGAAATAGGCCTTCACAAGTTAGAGCATTGAGTGTTCAGTGAGAGACTGCACTTTGGACACCATGAGCAGCTGTATGTCTATGTAACTGTATGGGGGGTATAAAACATCTTATTGCTTGTGCAGGTTGTTCTGAGGGAAGATAGCACTATCCCCTTGGAGCAGCACCCAGGTGTATGAGCTAAACCTGTGAATAATGGATACATTGAGTGAAGTGGTTATGCTACTAGGCCTTGTGCCACCCACAACCAGGCAAACCCCGAACCCTGCAAAAATACCTTCGTTTGTAAGCTCATTGAGGGCAGGAACCAATGTAAATGTGCAACTATGTAAATCACTGCATAAAATTGTCAGCGCTATATAAATACCAGTAATAAAAAAAAAAAATGGCAGTATATGTCCCAGCCACAGGGAAAGTTGGTCTTGCCTTCCTGCTACAAACGTAGCATCTTATCAACAGGAAAACAGCTAAATAAAGTTCTAAGGCAGACATCGCTCACATTTTTAAGACAGCTGATGTATGTATGGAAAAGATTGCAGATTTTCTTAAGGTAAGATGATGGCTTTGCAATGGAGAACTAACAATACTGAATGGAGTTCAGCTTTAAGGGTTTATACACCGGGTCCATTATCATTATTTTCTTAGATCTTAGATTGTAAGCACTCACAAGCAGGGCTCTCCTTACCATTGTGTCTTGAATTGTATTATAATTATAATGTCTCCCCTATCCCCTATGTTGTAAAGCACTGCACAAACTGTTGGCGCTATATAAATCCTGTATAATAATAATAATAATAATACTATTAATAATAATCTCATATCCATCCCAAGAAACCTTTAAAAATTTGAAAGTTGCAGAGCCTTAAATTAGCAGGGGGGAGGGAACTTGTCCCCACAATCAATATATAA
>NW_017306445.1:451933-494154 GCF_000935625.1 Nanorana parkeri | reverse complement strand
TATATATATATATATATATATAAAGCACAACATATACAGTATAAGCATATTAAACACAACATACTCAATCTAAATATTTTACTCTCCCTGCTCTTTGTGCTCAGGTTATTGATGAAGAGATGAGCATTAATGATGGTCAGTCAGCAGCAGCAAAGTAGCAGCTTTACTTCTCTTCCAGGCTTTTACTCTGTCAAAATCAAAACAGCGGCAAAGAATGTCCCTTCTGCTCTTTCCCTCTTTTTCCTTTATCTGTCCTTTCAGTGCCTGCAGAAACTATTCCGTGCTCTATCTTGCACAGCAGCAACCTTCTTCCCATGTTAGGCAAGCCCTCCTGCTGCGAAAGATGTTAAATTAAAGCAAAGCCTTAGTCACATGTAGCCCCCCATGTCCATGTGTGTCTCCTCCATGCTGTGCTGCCTGCTCTCTTTCCTTAAAACCCAGTTCCCCAGCAATTTTTTTTTCCACAAGGGGGGTACATTTCCACCTGTCATTGTTAAAATGCTATATTTTGATAAAGTGCCATGCCAAGGCAGGTGTTAAATGCTGCCATACCAAGGGAGTTTGGATTGACCTATAAATTGATTTTGTACAGAGCAAGCTATGTGAGCTGTTATACTAGTAAGGGTTTACGTGTATCTTAAGTTCTGTTTCCTTCTGTAGGCAAAGCTGCTTCTTCAGTTGGGAACTGTACTACAGTATACTCATCACAAGCACTGATAATCATTCAAAGACCAGATTCCACAAACAATTACAACATTAGGATTAAATTATTTCTTGTTTTGTAAAATTACCTCAAAACACCTACAAAATAAATGCCCAAAACACTAGCAACAATTAGCAAATTGCAACAGTGGTGTTGTTTTCTAAAAAAAATAGAGCATGTTCCCTTTTAAAGGGAATTTCTACTTACCTTAGTGAATGAGTGCTGCGTGCACATGATTGGATAATTGAAGTCAGTATAACCTCATCAACTCTCTTCAACTTTTAACTCTTTACTATGTCCCCCACCACCTCTACTCACTCACTTTTTCATTGCACAGGACATTGCCATTAATTTAAAAACCAAAGTAGATGCAATTCAGGATGAGATTGCCACTGTCCTGTCACCTTCCCTTATTAACATACCAGACCCACCATCACACTTGTTACTTTCCTCTTTTGACCCTGTCACTACAGAGGAGGTTACAAAACATTTCTCTGGCACTTGTCTCACTACTTTCCCCGTGGACCGGGTTCCCTCACCACTACTTCGGTCACTCTCTTGCTCTATCCTACACTCTCTTACTCACATTTTCAATCTTTCCCTCTCTACTGGCTTCTTTCCTTCCCCTCTAAAACATGCACTACTCACCCTAATACCAAAAATAACCTCACTGGACCCTACCAACCTCAACAATCTCAGACCAATATCCTTTCTCCCATTCATCTCCAAACTCCTAGAGCGCCTAATCTGCAACCACCTGAGCCGCCACCTCACTGATAACAACAGACATATTGGTCTGGGTGTCACAACACTTCTTCAAACTCAATCTTTCAAAAGTGAGCTCATTATATTCCCCCCCCCCTCCTGACTGTGCACCTTCCCCCAACTTTTCCATTGAGATTGATAACTCAAACTCTCCCTCCCCCATGCCAAAGTGATAGTTGTCATCCTTGACTCAGACCTCACCTTTCTGCCCTACATCCAATCACTATCCAAATTCCAAATACTGCTGTCTTCACCTTCGTAACATCTCCAAAATATGCCCCTTCCTAACTAATGAAACCACAAACCTGCTCATCCACTCACTTGTTATCTCTCGACTCGACTATTGCAACTCCCTCCTCATTGGCCTACCACTACAAGGTCTATCCCCTCTTCAGTCTATCATGAATGCTGCTGCTAGACTCATCCACCTAACCTAACTGCTCAGTGTCTGCAACCCCCCTCTGCCAATCCCCTCACTGACTTCCATTCACACAAAGGATACAATTCAAAATATTAACAACCACTTACAAAGTCATCCACAACTCTGCCCTGGCTATATCTTCAACCTTGTCTCAAAGTATCACCCAAACTGTCCCCTCTGCTCTTCCCAAGACCTCCTGCTCTCTAGCTCCCTCATCAACTCCTCCCATGCTTGCCTCCAGGACTTCTCTAGAGTCTCTCCCATCCTTTGGAACTCCATACCCCAACCTGTCCATCTATCTCCTACTCTGGCTGCCTTTACTTTCTCAAACAATTCATCCCCACACAGCTACCACCTCTTGTATCACTGGCCCCTCCCTTTTAGATTGTAAGCTCTCATGGACAGGGCCCTCCTTACCATCTTGTCTTGACTTGAATTTTACCTGTACCGTCTTCCTTATGTTGTAAAGCACTGCGCAAACTGTTGTCGCTATTTGAATCCTGTATTATAATGATATTAATAATAATAACTTCACTATACTTTTTATAACAATTTTTTTTTAAATCGAGGGATTTATTCCTCATTAAAGTTGGGTTCACACTTTCCTGGTGCAATGCATTGCATTTATGGATTTGCATAAAACAGCATTTTGTTTGTTTGTTAAAATGTCCCAAAAAAATATATTGATGCTGGGGTGCAAATGAAAATTCCTTCGCCTTCACCCCAGTTATCTTCTAATAGTCCAGAGTAAAAGCACAACATCATATCAAAGAAGGGGTGTTTTATATGATCATAAGGGTTGGGACCATATTGCAAGGTCCTTTTTAATAGTATTTTTCTAATATGTTTACTGCAAAAATGTCAAAAACTTGAAGAAGGACCTCAAATGGGTTGTATAACTGTGAATTGGGTTTGCTTTAGCTGACATGTATTCTGTTTGGCAGCATTGAAAACCATGTATCTATGGGTCCCAGAACAATTGATCTCTGAAATGTTGGTGTACAACATAAGAAATACCCAGGATAATATTTATGAAGAATGTTTTGTTCCATCTAAAAGTAAAACATGCTTACCATGACAAGAGGCCTTTACATAAGATCAGTAGCTAGATAATAATAGAATAATAGAATAATGGTTCCACAAAACCACAAATACATGTCGCAGTATACCTATTATGTCTTTACATCTTGAATTGATGTATAGATATGAAGTAAATGGATGCTTGCAAAAAGAAAAAGCAATCAGAGGTTGTGTCTGATTGAGATGACATGGCACATGCAACATGGAAATTTATTATATAGGAGACTACACAGCATAGGTAATATTGAGAATAATTTTCTTGCCCATTTCTGACTCTTAATTGGTTTTGTTGCCCTAAGCGAGATTGTAATTCTTCCATTTTAATGAAGACATGAGTGTAAGTATAAATGATTTAATGTTATCCATTTTTCAAACCATACATAACTGCAAATGCCCTGTCTACATTTGACCTAAAAATAGAGCCATCTGATGAAGAAGCAAAACTACTCATTAGAGCTAATAGTGTCATTCAGGGCTGAACAATTACCATTTACATCTTAAAAATACATTATCTCCTCGAAATGTCAAGGATTTTTTGTTGATGTGGAACAATCATGGAATAGTTAACACCTTGTTGCTTGTGCATGTAATCTATTGCAAACATGTTAAGTCCAACTCATTAAAACCAAGCTTTATATCTGTAATTAGAATTGTGCTTCTATTTATTTGTATGGGGTTTATTGATTTCTGTCAGTGTGGATGTTCTGTCAAAGCAAATAGCTAAATCAAGTACTAACAGAGTTAACAGAATTTTAGAATACTCTACTATACATTCACTGGTGGTGAATCAAACACTGCAATTTAAAACACATGCACTATGAGTGTTCACCTGCAGTTAATGTTTGGGTAATGTCAGATTACCTGATTTAAAAATATGTCCCATAATCTATATTCTGGGGAGTTTATTGCCATTTACAAGCATCTCTTCAAACAGCAGTAAAATATAAAGCAAACCTAAATAGTCATACAATTTTAATTTCTAGGGTCAGTTATTTTGAAGGAGCATCTTTTTTCTTTTTTTTTTTATTAAAGAACTACGGGCATTTTAAAAAATTAACCTTTACAGTGGGGCTATCCTCACACTCCAAAGGTTAAGTGCCTTTTTTGGCCTAGGGGCCAGGATAAAGAAGATATACTCATCTGATCTTCGGTCCCACAGCGATGAGTGCTCACCTCTCTCCCCCTCCACTCCAGCTGCAGATTGTCCCTTGGCACCCTCACGTCCAATGAAAGTCAATGGACTGTATTAGACATTACATCACATGACAGGTGACATCAGTGGAACTTAGACAGCCAGGGAGAAGAGGCTGCATGGACTAGTCTAGCAGCTGGGTGGGACCAAGAATCAGGTGAGTATATCTTTTTTATTTTAGCCCCTAGACCAAAATGAGCAATTAACTCTTGCAGTTTGGGAGTAGCCCCACTGCCAGGGATAATTTTTTAAATGCCCAGAGTTCTTCTTCAAAGAACCCTGTCAATCAACATGGCAGGGGGCTATATGACATCTTTTCCATGTGGATTCTAGCTCACAAACCTGGTGTGCCTTTTTTTAGTTGGGGGCATGCAATTGTTAGGCGAATATGCAGGAAATGTGACATTTTTGCTGTTATAAATAGTGTGATTTTTACACATAAACACATTTTCCCACTAAAGAACAGATGAAGATTTTTTTTCAAACAGCGAATGTGCTTTTGTAACAATAACTTTTTACTTGGTGAATCTGCAGTAAATGTTGGTAAATGTGCTGTGAATCCATATTTCATCATTTCCAAAGTTTCATGGTAACTGCTTTACTGAGCTGTACAGGAAAAAAATACCATTTTACTTAACAAGCTCAGGTAATACAAGTAAAGCACAAGTAGTATTTTCAATACAATTCATTTTTGTGAACCTAAAATAGATTTTTTTTTTACTCACTAAAAGTGATCAGCCAGGACTTGTTTTAAAGCTTTGATTCATTTGAAAATATCGCTTTTAACAAGTATATATGCCTATTTTATTAAAAAACGGGAACTCAGCCTTTTAAATATCATGTGTTAGGGGAGATAAATCTGGCATCTGGAGTCCAAAATTACAGAATAATTCAGAAGAAATTAAATATTTTACACACAAATTACAATGTTATGCAGGATATCTAGATATATTACAAGTCAAATTCGCTGCCCTACTACAAATGACTTCCTTAATCAGCATATAAATATAAATAGCTGGAGCATGAGTACCGTGGAAAAATAATGCCCCCACTCTATTTTTATCTTTTATGGAAATAATGTCAACTTCTGTGAAATATGAATCTATTTTTGGAATGGCATTTAGACACAGTAGGCTCCTTTTAGTGTTTAATTGGGATGAATTAAAAAAAAAACTCCTCATTGTATTATGAAGATTTCAGAGCAGGGTACTTATAAAATATATTTACAACAACCCAATGTTATGTTCATTAAATAATATGCAACAAGCCACATGACATATAGATTTAATAGGGTTGCTTTACTAAAGGATGAAAGGCTGTTCAGTTAGTAAAGTTAATATAGTGAAGGCGTACTATTCCAGTCCAGTTCACTTGGATTTATTCCGCTGCTAACCATGCTAGCTTTGACCATGTCTGAAATTTGCCTGCCCTAATGCGGCTATGAACTTTCTTTTCTTTGCTCTGCCTGTGACACCCAACGTGACCCTCAACTACAACTCTATTCTATCTGTTCATGGTCTACTTCTGTACTATGATTCATTTATTTGACCCGCTACTTGCCTTGGATTGACTTTGGACAGTTTAACCACCAGCTAGTCCCTTGACAGTCATATTTTTGGCTATAGTCACCCAACTCAGACTCTATAGTCAACTGCTTCAGTTCAGTAGTGCACTTGGTTGCTCTAAAGCCAGAATTCTATAGCAATGTACACTAAAATGAGGGGCCAGTTTATAAACACATGTACTGCACATTCTCCAGGGATATATTTGCCCTATCTATAAAACTTAATTTCAATGTCAGATTCTCTTGCATATTCACCAGGTCAAATAACATTTGCAAGCATTTACCAAATATATTCTTAAATTAGGAATTGAATTTCTTGTACCAGTCACCCTAACTGCATTGAGGAGAAGAGAACAGTGCTGGAGCCTGCCAGAGTAAGGAATATGTTAAGTAGTATACCTTGTTCTTCTACCCCTAGACTTAACGTGCTTTTAACCCTTGGAGTACAAGGGGGGCCCATTGCAAGGTTAGATTCTTTGTAATTTCTTGAGTATAGCTTTAATAATGTATTCATTAATACAGAGCTGCATTAATGTATGTCTTTTAAATCTGCTAGGAGTGTATTTTAAACCAAAGTCAAAATACAGCTCAGGTTAACATACTGTAGATGAAATAGCAGTAAGCTTGCAAGCCTCCGCTATCATTCAGCATGCTATCACAAAACAGAAGCATCAAAATTCCTTTAGGCAGCTATACAGAAATGTATTTTGTAAAGAAATTAATAATTTCTACACTCCCAATACTTTAACCCTCTGACACTTATTGTGAGGGGATGGATTTATCGCCTATGGTGTTGGGGACAGCAGGATTATAAGTGTTGCCTTCAGCATGTTTGACTGTAGCAGTGTTCATCTATTCTCTCTTCTCCCCATGAGGTAAGCATAAATGTCAATGTAAAATTTAAATAATCCTATTTCACACAAACATTGTTTTTGTAAAAATGGAGCAAAACTAAGGGGGTTATTCACTATGGAGCCGAAGGATACAGCCGTAGCTCCAGCTGATTCTTCGGCTCTCTTCGGCCACCTCTGCCCTTTGATTCAGTTGATATTCACAATAGTCCATACAGCAGCCGAAGGCAGCCGGGCAGCTCAGCTGAGCCGAAGGCATATAACAGCTGAAGCGTGGAGAAAGGTAGGCCTAAGCTGACCGATCTCCACCCAAATGACAGCTGGGCGGAGCCGAATGCCGCTCGGCAGCATGCGGCAATTCACTTACTGCCGTTCGGCTAACGGCAGCGAGTGAGTTGCCGGAGCTTCGGCTCAGCTGATCCAGATATTGGATCGGCTGAGTCGAAGTCCTTCTGTACTTCGGCTCAGCCGAACATGCAGAGCATGTTCGGCTGACTGAAGGCAGCCGATGTACGGCTGATTCTAGCCAATGCGAGGCTGAAATCAGCAGTACAAGACTGAAGTGAATAGATGAACAGCGTTCGGCTCACTTCACTTCGGCTGGGTTATTCACTCGGCTGCCTTCGGCAGAGTGTGATCAATAACCCACTGGCTTATAAAGCAGCAGGGGTGTTGTCATATTGTAAGGCCTCATGCACACTAGCAGGTTGTGTTTAAGCCCAACAGAAGTTATCTGGTAAGTATAAACAACTTTATGCTTCCCAGATCACTTTTTTCTGTGCTGGGCTTAGTCGCGTTCATGTGTTTTACACGTGTTTACATGCAGTTACATGCGATTAAAGCTGAGCTAGTCGGAACCGGAACCCAGAAATTTCTATTTTGGGTTAACTGACCTCAGACTGAAGGCACCTAGACACTGCTGGATGTCTACTTGTGCATTCAGTCACAGAAATGCATTACATGAGTCCAGGTGCATTTAGAAATTAACTCCAATGCACCTGAACTCAAAATTTTGGTACGTAGTGTGCATGAGGCCTAAGACTACAAGCTGGTGTGCTGATGTACAGAGTGCCTGTAGTCTGTGAACATCAGTCAGACCTCTACCACTGCTGTAATGCGAAGCCTGGCAAGGACTGAGCCTTCAAGCCCACCCACAGCCTTTGCCAAATATTGTTGACCGAGAAAGAGAGCAGTCATATGAATCCCTATTAAAGATGCCAAAAACGGTGCTTTGAGCATTTAGTTCTAGATTGAGCCAAGGTAGCCTTCTGGTTAACTGCACGTTCATTTAATCAAATTACCACAAACTCAGTTTGTACTATGGTGGGCACACATTTGTGCTTTTGTAAAGTAAACCTGTGTTCAGAATAATAGGTGAAACCGCCACTCACCCTGGACAGCAGGCATCATCAGCTCCCTCCATGTTACTCCTCATATAATTTTCTCATAGAGCTTTAACACAGTGATGGGCCATTAGTAAGGTGCAAGAGACAGGATGGGGCAAGCTAGAGCCAGGAACCACAGAGAGTGGCCCCTATTTACAGATGAGAGTGCCCCAGTATACAGTGCCCCAGGGTCTCTACAAGAAGAGGGCACCTGAAGGTGCCTGATATCCAGTGGAAGAACCCAATTTACCTCTTAGTTTGGACCAAAGTTATCCTAAAGCCCAGTGTGGCACCCTCTTAATTTATTACTGTAATGCAATCAGGCTGCAAATACACTAATTAATATGGCACCTTTTTATCTGCTAAGTGCTGCAGCAAGGGTTACAAACTCATTAGGAGAGCTAAACCATTGCTTTTACTCTCTCCAACACACCCCAGTGAACACTGATCCTATCAACATTACTGCTCAGGGAACGAAAGTGATGTTGATTGGAACAGTGTTCAGTGGGACATGTGGAACCTCAAGAGAATCTGCTGCTTGTGTGCATATACATATAGGGGGTTCAATTGAGCTTTAAGAAAATGCCACTTTTCGCCCTGTTTACTACATTTTGTTCCGCATACCCATTAGAATTATGTCAGATGGTCCCTTTGGCTTTGTTGGCAATTTAACAACAAATGCTAAAGAAAATTATTTTTTTTCTGCCTTTTTTGCCCAATAAGAATTCATGTGGTGCTTGTAATTCTTCCAACAGGTTTTTAAGCTGTTTTTTAGCCCATTGCCATTAAGTCTGTACTACACAGAATACTGATGAGAGATTTACCATTCTCTCTTGTATTTTTCATCTGCATTGAGGTAAAAGTCGTTAGCTAGAGAAACCACCTGTGTGATTTAATGGGAAGCATTTTGGCTTGATTATCAGGCTATAAATGAAGCCTTGGTCTAACAAATAGAGCATTAGTAAATGCAGGAATGTCAAATGGGATAGAGTGTCAAACTGCATTTATTATACTGAGTACCCAACATACCTAATTGCTAAGAACACCACAGCTAAGAACACCACATTACTTGCAGAATTTAGCAATTCCTAAAATACTAACAGTATTGATTTTCTGTATTACATTACTGTAACTTCTTCCAAACTAAATTATGCAAAAAAAAAGGGACAAGAGAACATGTTTATGTGTCTTACACTTAATGGAGCGAAGGATAAACTGATTTGCTTTATCTCTCCTATACCTGATGAGTAAGTGTTGAGATAAACACAGGTTTGTAGCACTTAACTAAACCACGCCAAGGTCATCAAACCTTTTACATATCACCACAAGATATTGGAATTTTTCTTGTATATTCTTTTTGTGTTCTACATATTGTTTTTAATTTATGCATGTTATCTATGGTATTGTCCTTGCTACAGAGCACGGTCCCTATTGACAGATGATATACATTTGATATACATTTTCTTTACTGAAATACTTTGGACGTTAAATATTAACTGTAAGTAAACATGAACTGCTATTCAGGAAAAACTGCAGATTTGCTCCCTCTCATTTGAGTTTATATAATTCAGATTTCTCCATGTTGCAGTGTTTGTAGTGGTGGCAGGAGTGCTGTATAAAGTTATGGAAGATGATATTCCTAGTTGATTCCTTTAGGTTCCTGGGCTTTGATCTAGGCTGTACAAAATAATATATACCATACTATCCATATGATTTTTTCTTACGAGTCCAGAAGAAAAGGGTGCTAACATACAGTAGTAAATTTGTTCTGAAATATTTGAGCAAATAAAAAGAAAAAAAAAATGCTTATGCTATAATTTCCAACCTTATATGTGGTGATCTATAACCTTGGAAATTAGATTAAGCAGACTAAATATTTTGCTTATTGGTGAATCTACAACCTCTTCACCCTTTTCTGTGCAACCTCCCTTTGATGCTTTGATGTGTGTAAGGAACAATGCAGTAAAACAAGGTGGATGATCCTGGAACCTAAGAACACACTCATATAGCGTCCCTGGTTAACAGCTAACCAGGGACACTGATCTCCAAACAGCCTAACTCTCCCTGGCGCTCCGGGAGTCTCCCGCTCCCGCTTTTTTGTGGACGGCAGCAGAGCCGCCGGACAATAGAAAACAGATGGGCGGAGCTAGCTGTCACTGCTAGCTCCGCAAATCCTTTTCTATTAGTTTTTTTCTACTTTTTAAACTATTTTTCTGTTCTGCTCGGTCCCACAGAGGGACCGAGCAGAACAGCAGAGCCGAATGCCGCTCAGCGGCATTGGGCTATTCACTCACTGCTGTTCGGCATCTATAAGAATAGACCGAACAGCAGCGAGTAGCCTGCCGGAGGTTCGGCTTAGCCGATCCAGATGTTGGATTGGCTGGATCAAACTCCTTCTGCACTTCACACTGCACTGAAATCAGCCGTATCAGCCTGAAGTGAATAGCCGAACAGCGTTCCGCTCACTTCGCTTTAGGTCGGTCATTCACTCGGCTGCCTACGGCCTACGGCATCTGATTGAATAGACCCCTATGATTTAGGGCCATTAGGAAGCTAAAGCAATCCTAGGGATTTGACCAAAACAGACAGCCAGGTATAGGAAAATAAAAAATATGACAAGCTAAGAACTTTTTTCTAGTTTTGGAGAGTGCAAAAGGGTTAGAACTACTGTCAGATTGTTACTGCTATCTGGGGCTTTGTTGTCCTGCTGACATTTTACCAGATAGAAAGTGAGGCAATCTCTCCAACAGCAACACAGATAGAAATAAAAATGCTTTTCTTTAGTAGAGTAAGAAACCCTTTGTCAGAATTGTATTTCTGTGTGTATTTGCGTTGCAGATTTCCCTCACTTCTGTATGGTGAAACTGTTGTCAAACAACAAAACAGAAAGTGAGGGGAAATCTCTAATAACATAGCCCAGGATAGCAGTATAAACCCAACATGAGTTTTGATTGTTCACAACTCTATCTACACCTAGAATAAAAATGTTTTTGGCTCAACATACACTTTATGGGCAAAGGCAAAATTTTAATATGTTGGCTGTTGCCCCTTCCATTTCTCTGGAAATGGAAAACTTGCACATATGAATGAAATGTACTTTTCACATTACTACTGTTATAATACAGCATTTATACAGTGACAACTGTTTGTGCACTGCTTTATGTAATAATGGGAGGCAGTACAGTTGCAAACAATTCAAGACAAGATGGTTAGGAGAGCCCTGCTCATGAGAGCTTACAATCTAAAGGGGAGGGGCAAAGGATACAAAGGTGGTAGCTGTGTGGGGATATTCACTTCAACTCAGTACGGCTGATTTCAACATGTGGAACGGCTGAGTTGAAGCTTCTCTCATAGGGGCCAAACAGCAGCGAGTGAATTGCCAAATGCCACTGAGTGCCATTCGGCTCGGCTATTCTGCTTGCTACCTCCGAGGTAGCAAGCGGAATACAAAAACAATGTGTGGGGTTCCCCCCCAAAAGTCATACCAGGCCCTTTAGGTCTAACAAGAATTTTAGGAGGGACCCAAAATTGCGTGCGCCCAAAAAAATCGCAAAAAACTACCATGCCTAAAATGAGCCATAAGCGACATTTTAAAAGCTTTTACTGCTCATCAGTTTAATGTTATCAGTGATTGATGGGCCTAGAATTATTGCTCTCACTGCAATGTTTGCGGCGATATGTAAAATGCGTGGCGTAATCGTTGTTCTTGCACGTAGGCGCACCCGACGCGTATTTACGTGTACAAGTGCGTGGGGGCGGGGACCTAAAACTTTTTTTGTTGTTTAAAAATAAAAAATTAAACTCTTTTTTGGATCTGCCGTCCGCCCATATTTTTACGACGGGCGAACGGCAAGGGGTTAAAATAAAAAATTATAAAATATATCCACCAACAGGTGAACCTTAAAACATATCTTTTTGGAATAGCTAACTTTATTGCATTTCAGCAGTAGCTTTCTATCGAAACTCACTCTTTTTGTTCTAGTGTTGTGAAGGACAGCTCCTGCACTACATCTTTTTACAGGAAATCCTCTTGCTAGTGGCCAGTGTCACTGATTCCATACATCTATGTGATGGAATTAAATGCTTCTAGCAGAAAACAAAGTTGTTCTGTAGCTGGGTTGTTATTTTGATCTATTTCCTGCTTTCTGTGGGAAAATAAGACATTTCTGTCAGAATACAGAACTGTTTACATGTTTATATACAAAGAGAATGCCTTGGGATGCATTTAGTCTACTGTGAAATATGGTTATGGTGGGACCAGTGGGTTTCAATAACTGCCAATTTATACTTATACTCAACACAAACATATCCTAGTGTCTGTACCTGTTTGATCTTCTGAAACATTCAATGTTTGCACAGGGAATGAATATCCTGCGATGTTCCAGATTAATAACTTTTTTTTTCTTCTACAAATAACAAGCAGTTGTTTCTTAATTGTGTTTCACCAAGGCAAAACTGTACAATATTTTACTGTATATAATTCAGATTTTGTTGATTAGGACTTTACTAGCTCTGAGCCCTAAAATATATCTGTTATGTAAAGAGTGGAGAAGGTTTAAGGCTAAACCCTAGAAAGATATAAAAGACGAAAATTAATGCAGCTCTGTAATCATTAATACATTTATTACATTTATTTTCAAGTGCAAGCAGTGTAAGTATCTGATTTTGGCCTGTACAACAGGTCTGAAGTGTAAGAGAAAGAAGCATACAAGGATCCAATTAGTATATGCGTTCACAAGAAGCACCCTGATAATGAGAGAAAGCAGAGTAACAGAGAGATGAGGTCATCACTGTGCTGCTTCTCCTTTTACTGTCCAATCACAGGCTGGAGTAGGTCCAAGACTACCTGGGCACATAAGAAGAGAGTTGAATGATGCTGGCCATCAGACTGAGGACATCTAGTGCCAAATAAAAAAAACATTGAGGTGGAAATCTCTGGATTGAAGGTGAATATTGCAACAAAAGCTGGTTATGTTATTTTATCTTTCAGTGGCCATGCACCAAACCACAAGAAGTGAGAGAAAAACTTTCCAAAGTGAGGGAAATCCTGTCTTAGACAGCTGTCACTGAGACAAGTGTCGCCTTTAGAGAACTTCCCCTCTATTTCTGTTTTGGATATGACTTTGAATACCCTTAATATATGCATTTCTAAGGTTATGGCATACATTTGAAAATCTGGAGAAACAAAGAAGGGGAGGCTTAAGTTTGTAGTTATTTGATGTACTGTTCTTGCATTTTATTTTGTACAAATTTAAATTACCTGCTTCATAAATGTAATGAATATCAATAACATGTGGTAAAACATCTCCGCCAAGTATTTACATCTAAAGTTGGGTATACACGGTTAGAAATTTGAACAAACAAAATACATTTTGGAATGTTCGCTTGACTTTCTAATTGTTGATGCAGTGAAATCCATGATCAATGTCAACTGCAGTGATGAAAAAATTCAAAAGGAGCATGTTGAAAATGTTTTCTCAATCATTCTGCACACGAGTTACTGCAATGTGATAGTGTTCCCTCATTATGCTCACTATTGTTGTAAAGTTTGAAGACTTTTTATTTGCAATACCAAATTTCAGCTCCTTATAGATAACAATAATTAAAACAAAATCAAGAAAATTCAACGAAAATGGTTACAATGGGTAAAAAAAAGTTGGTACATGAGGGAAAGCAAAGTGGGAAATTGACAAATCCTCCTGGTCAACAAAAAGGTTTGACAATAAATGTATAAATAAGGTGACAAAGGGAAAAAATGAAAAGGCACAAAAATTCATCAAATGAAGCGGTAAACACAGCTACTCCACCCTTTATAAATACTCTTTTTGGACTATCTTTTTATGTACTGTCAAACAGTTTTCACTAAGCATATCCCCAAATCTTCTTATTTCAAAGCACTCCAGCTATGTGTTTCATCCTCATTGACCTACTGATGATTACCATCTTATCTCACAAAGGTAAGGGCAAATTACTTTGCATAATGAACGGCTTACTTGCCTTTAGTAAATCAAACCTGATCCCTGACATATCAAAATGTTCTTACTGAGATCTAGAGATACTTTCTATCAGCAAATAATCAGGTTTAAACCTGCCCTAAAAGTTTAAATATTATATACAACATTGGGAAATATTGAAACCAGTTCTTTGTAAGAATACATTGATACATTATTTCCCCACAGCTACCAACACAGTTTACATTTTTAGAGGAAGCTTGATGTTAATTGGTTGTCTAAGGAGAAGTAGTGCCAATTCTTAGTAAGATTCTGTCTATACATAAGACTGTGTAAAGTTTGTCATCTCAGTGAGACCCTGACAATCTTGCAAATGTTTGCCTACCTTATTCTAACATGTACGTTTGAGTTATCCCCTTTAGGTTCTCTTTTTCCTTTCAGGAGATTTCCCTTCACTTTCTGTCCCTGAGAGACAACAGGAAGTAAAGGAAACCTCCCCAAAGTGGAATATCTCCCCTCTATTCTTGTTTCAGTGACAACAATATATGTCTGGATTTGTTAACATATTCTGTTCAAATGGAGAAGGTAATTATCTGCAGTAGGGACATGTAATGCAATAAACACTTGAGAAGTTTCTAACCCTTTCCCACTCCACAGTCCTGGCTATGGATACACTATACCTGAACCAGATAACTTAGCTGCAATATCAATTATATTTTCATGCTTAAGTTAACTCCTGGTGGCTGCTTAGTTTGTTAATGCCAAAGATCTTCCTTGTCATTATTCATGGCAACCAGCCAACAAAGCAGCTGTTATTTTTTTAATGCAGACAATAAAAGGAAGCCAACTGCTGACTGGTTGTTAAGGGCAATGTCTCCACCTCTTTCATATTTTTGCTTTTTAGGCAATTATAAAATATATTGTAAAATACGAGCTATTCAGTGGCAGTAATGTTCTGCAGTAAAACATATTTCTAATTTCTCATTTATTATATTCAGCTCAGTATATGTATTTATGTGGTCATGGATTTCTAAACCTTTTAGTACAGTGCATAGATCTTGCTTTATTGCAGGCTGTAAGACAATAAAAGGCAGATTATTATTGTGATACAGACCTTGATTATGAAAGGGGTTATATACTTGATGTGTCAGTACCAATAGTGCTTAAATCCACATCAAAGTACTGGAAAACAGCTTAGTTTGCATCCCTTATGATACTAGCATGCCATAAGGGGGATTTTATATTGTTAACAGAAAGTTGTTCTCTCTGCAGGAAATTCAGGAAATAGCATTCACTGAATCTCAAATGTTGTATCTAAAAATGAATCCAAGTTATGTAACAGCTTTGCAGCAGTGCTTCTTTTTTTAAATGTTAATTGCTTTATGAAACATTGTGTCTTCTCTTATAAAGAGCTACCTAAACAATAAAAGTTGATTGCTCACTGTCCTGTATTTCTTTCTGTGCAATTTAAAATATCATCAGATAGAAAGAAACGAGATAGAGACGAAGAAACAATAAACTTTATTTAGCGTCTGTTCACTATAGCTGCTGGGTGAAATTATTATTTTTAGGGTGTGGGCCAGTGCCCACTGTGTGCTGGTGGTGGTGCCTTGCATTGTTACAGTGTAAGCAGTGGTGTAGTGTGGGTTATCAGCGCCCAGGGCAAGGCAAGCATTGCAACGCCCCATCCTGTGCACCATTAGCACTCCCTGAGTGCTGCGCTGAATCCCTACCTGTACCCCTATACAGGACTACAAATCACAGCAATATATTATACAGCAATGCAGAATGGCAACTGGCTTTAGAGGACTATAAATCCCAGCAATACATTATATAACAATGTAGAATACCACCAGGTTTAGAGGACTACAAATCCCAGCAATACATTATACAGCAATGCAGAATAATACCACCAGCTATAGAGGACTACAAATCTCAGTAATACATTATACAGCAATGCTGAATAGTATATGAATTTGCTACATACTCTGTGCTTCTGCTCTATTCCGGGGTGCTAGCCTAATGTCTTAGGCAGAGGGTCTCAGCAGGGGCAAATGCGGAGGGTCTGCAGGGACAGATGCAAAGGGTCAGAGCCGGAGTAGATGCAGAGGGTCTCAGCAGGGGCAGATGCAGAATGTCTCATTAGGGGCAGATGCAGAGGGTCTCACAGAGCAGATGCAGAGGATCACAGCAGGGCAGATGGGGAGGATTGCAACAGGTCAGATGTGGAGGATTACAGCAGAGGCAGATGTGGAGGGTCTTAGCAGGGGAAATGTGGAGGATTGCAGCAGGGGCAGATGTGGAGGGTCTCAGCGGGGATTGATGTAGAGGATCGCAGCAGGGACAGATGTGGCATTATCACAGCAAGGCAGATGTGGCAGATAGCAGCAGGGGCATATACGGGGGATCAGCAGGAGCAGATGTGGAGGTACAGCAGGGGCAGATGTGGAGGATCAGCTGGGGCAGATGTGGAGGTACAGCAGGGGCAGGTGCGGAGGATCAGCAGGGGCAGATGTGGAGGATCAGCTGGGGCAGATGTGGAGGATCAGCAGTGGCAGATGTGGAGGATCAGCTGTGGCAGATATGGAGGATCAGCAGGGACAGATGTAGAGGATCAGCAGAAGCAGATGCGGAGGATCAGCATTGGCAGATGTGGAGGATTACCAGGGGTGATGGGCAGCCGGTGGAGATCTGTGCGGATGGTGGAGAGCTGTGTAATGTGTGTCTGGCACTGCATACAGGTGCCACTGGGGTTCCCCGGAAGGCTGTTGTGAGGTCCCCAGGAATTGCGGGACCTTACAGGAGCCGAGTCTACCTAATGATGTAAAGAGACATGCCACCTCCACTGGGGGGCTGGGAGTGAATCTCACTGGGTCCCTGCAGCTCCCCATAAATTTGGTGGCCAGGGCCACCGCTCCCCTACCCCCCATGGTTTAGCTATTTTTTTAATTTTTTTTTACTTTATTGAAATGTCAAGGTGACGTGTCATTGTGAAGGCAATGTTGCAGTGTAAACAGGGCACAAAGAAAACAGTTATTTGTCCTTGTGGTGATTGGCATTAATCAAGTGCAGAAAAAACAGCAGTCACCACACATAATGTAAATGGGCCCTTAGGAATAAATCACTATGGTCAGCTTGCATTGCAGGATTGCACAAGCTTGCAGATGTATGTACACATAACCAACATTGTCCGTACACATTTTTTCACCGATTTTTAATGCATATGGCGCACTCCCAGTTTGCAGTGTGTTAAACATCTAAATAAAGGTGCACTTAGAAATATGTGTGTCAGCATTCTATCTAATATTTGATCACATTATCTGATATATAATGTGTCAAACACCAAAATTGCTCAATAAGCGATAAAATGCACATGCGCAAGGCAGCTTAAAAAGAGTTGTATACCATGATAGTTTAAAAAAAAGTAGCAAATGTATGGATATTATTTAAAACTTATTCAGAGGTAGCAGCATTTGAATTCATGAACAAGTGCGGGCTGTGGCCATGGTCTTGGCTGGCTTATCTGCCCATGTGCACTGTGATGCCCCTAACAAAGCATGCATTATAGAGTTTTTACTTTAAGTGCTTTCATGCAATGGCCTTTAATTGTATCAGCATGTGATACATGTTTTTTTTTCTATCCTACCATTAGATGCATATGCAAAGTAAAGTCACTAACAGCAGTCAGATAGGCCTAAAAACATTAGGAAAATAAAATTTTCCTGGAAAAGCACCTTTTCCCCATCCCGCTGAGGACAAGGGCCTCTTCCCCACAACCCTGGCCCGGTGGTTGTGGGAGTCATTGGGCAGGGGGGTTCATCTGCATCTGGGTTCCCCCTTTCATAAAAGGAGAACCCAGATGCTGCCCCCCCCCCCCTTGTGAATGAGTAACGGGTAGCTGTTACCCCTACTTATTCCCCATAGAGTGAATAAAATAGTAAATAAAAACACCACACCTTGAAGAAGTCCTTTAATTGAACAAAAATCAAAAGTAATTTTTTGCTTTACTATAAAAACAAAATTGTGCAACAATGCAATCCAAAGGTCAATCAGTGATGTAGAACGACACCCGCCAGCTCATCGAAATAAAAAAAGTCCCACTGCCCGCAGAACCGTCTGCTACCGCCAAACTCCTGCTGCAAAATGACAGGTCAGGGCCAAATGTAAACAAATAGGGGGAGCGAGTTGTGATGTCACAACTCACTCTGCCCATTTGCGTTCATTCCATGACAGCTCTATGTCCTCAGTTGGCATGTAAATAATTTGGTGGATCGAGTTCCATAACTTCATGGGGGTCTCCGTGGAGGGACAGCCTAACATTCCTACCAGACATAAAGGGTCCGGTATGAACTGGGGAGGGGAACTGCACAGTGGTTTTTTTTAAAAACATTTTTTAACAAAATAACAGGGATTGCGGCCGCTGAACCTTCTATTGAGAATAGTGCGTACAGCAGCCCTTCGGTTCAGCTGAACCAAAGGGTTGCTGCAGCCTAGGAGAGCCAAATGATTAGCTGAATGTTCAGCTACATCCTTTGGCCCGTAGTGTTTTTTGGAGCTGCTCCACTGTTGAGCACAAGGACCATTCATAACTAAGTAAGCAATCATGGTATCACAGGGTTTTTTTTGTGTGTATGTTTGTGTAATTTTAGGCAGGAACCTTACACACATATTATTTTGGCATCTTACTTGCATATATGGCCCAAAAATAGCTTTGTTTAGATGTTCGCAAGGTATGCATTGAGCAACAGTTTACATTTTTTGCAGATCCACATACTCATATGAACCTTCAACACAAGAGTGCCTATAATCATTATATCAATTACTCTCTTCCCTTGTACAGGGCATTTTAATAAATCAGACTTTGGTGTTTATTGAACCCCCTGGCTCAATGCATTTTCCTGTACATGTCACCTATACTGTATATATGGCTACAACTGCAAAGAAAGTATCATATCATAAATATTTTTTATCTCTTTCAGTATTACTAGGCCAGAATCTATATGGCACATTGTAGATTGTTCAGAGTCCATACAACACATAATAAATGTATGCTTTGTATAAAAAATCTAACTCAGGGATCTGGGAGAAAAACTACAACATTAAAAAGAACATTCCTACATTTGCTGCAGTTCAAGCTCTTCTTGGAACAGAGCCTTGCTTAGATATTCACTTTTACTGTAAATTCACTTTAGTATATCAAGCAGCGCAGTCTTCCAAGGCTACAATGTGCCAACACATAATTAGGGCATTGCTATGGAAACCAAATGATTATTCAGTAATGTGCAACAATGTTTTTTTTTCTTGTAAAGTTCAGTAAACAAAATTCCCTTTAAAGGATTTAAAAAGTGCAGCAAATAAGAAGCAGGAAGGAAATGAATACAACAGTCTGTATTGCATGGCCATTCTGTGTCTCTCTGCATGTTCATGTCTACCATCCCATTAAATTGTACAACAAAATATAAGTTGGTCTTTGTCGGTATAAATTAAGATGAAGCTACTTAGAGGTATTGATAAAAGGTGACAAAGTAAATTCAATGCAGAGGCATAGAGATGGAAGAGTAACTTGTTTTTAAAGAGCAACTTTACCCATATCTTTAAAATAACAAAAAACACACCTTTAGAAATGTTTAGTATTGACAAGCTACAGATACCTTTAGATAATTTCAGGCTTTGTATTCTTTGCATACCTTTTATTTATTTCTTCCCCAGTCTTCTCACAGTAGCCATTTTTTACTAAGAGCACATTACTAGATTTCCCTTTTTTTTCCTGGAACTCTGGCACATGTGACCATGCACATCATCTCAGGAGAGAAAAATGTCTTTCCCTGAGATCTCGTGAGATTACAGATGAGATTTCCCAGCAAGACACTGCTGATGTAACCTTCCCAGAATGCAATGCCTTGGCACATTACATCATATGTGCCAAAATGGAACCAGGAAGTGGATGAACATCTATTTGTAAGTAAATGAAAAACATGCTTGTTTATTGCATGCTAATGAATGTACTATGATTTGAAATCACCTTTTTGTTATGCATTTCGTGTGCTGGTCTCAGAATGAAAGACAGAGTGGTTGGGTGTTTCATTGCAGATTTCAGGTTGGATCTTCAGTAAAAGAAAAGGTTAAATCCATCTGCATGCATGTATTTGTATATTAAATCAGGGGGTGGGGGGGCAGGGGAAGGGCTTCAGTAAAGAGGAGGATAGCTTGCTTCAGCGAGGTGCGTAGGGTGGGCCCTTTAACAAATTGGTGATTAACTTTTTTTTTATGCTACCACTGCAAAGTGCACATTCATTTTGTTAACTGAACAGTTTTGATTCCTTAATTAAATGATTCTCAATGTGACTGCACAGTTTTTTACTAAAAATAAAGAAATTATTAATAAATATTTAAAATATTAATGCCATACCTGGAGACTTAGGGCTTGTTCACAAAGCATGTGCGCTCCGGAGCGGTAGCTGCTGGAACGCACCGCGATCGATGAGAAACACAGGGGGAAGTTTTACTACCGCTCTGGAACGCACACGCTTTCGGTGTGAACAAGGACTGACAATATATTGGAAAAATCGTTAAAAACAAAGGGCAGTTCCCTGCTCTCTGCAACATGACACATGCAAAACAAACAAGGCATTTTTATTATTACTATCCAAAAAGGTTAATATAGAACACAGGTAAATATTAGGGATGTCCTAAAATGTACATTGTTTCAGTTGAGAGTCAAAGCAAGTGTTTCTGTGAAAAGATAATAAAAAATTACAGGTGTACATAAACAATTTGTGTATGTGTGCATCATTGTGGACTGGCATTTTTTATTGGCAAGACTTTGTTTTATTATTAGTATTGCATTGATCATCAGTGCTCATGCAATCCTACCTCAATGGAAATAAGTTATTTTGGTTTCTACTAGGGTTGTTCATATACCAAGTACCGTACTCGGTACAAGTACAAGTACATGTGCAGATACTTTTCCAGCTGCAAGACTAGACTAGAGAAAAATTGAAAAGTTAGGAGGCAGCTGTCATTTTTAAGGAGCTTACGGAGCACCTAGGATTTGTGTATCCCTGTTTTAATGTATGATTTGGTTTTTATAAATATTTTTAAGGGATGCACCAATTCCATTTTTTTCAAAACAAGTACTGATACGTGTCCTCACAGATACAAGTACTGATACATTTTTGCCATGTGACAGTTTTTCTAAAACAATACAGACTAATGATTTCAGAACAGTGATGGAGTACCAGAGCCAGGTCCCAGCTGCAATCGCTCCAAGCCTGGTAGTTCTTGTGAAAATGCCAAGTATCTGCACTGGCATCTGAACTGGTATCTGAACATCCCTAGTTTCTGCAAATATTCATTTTGGGCATCCACTGAGCCCAAGACATGTCAACAACCAATACTGGATAGAACCTTGGAGGGCCACCACAAAGTTGCATTTTTAGAGGCTCACAATATTATAAAAAAGATATATTATGCAAAATAAATATTCAATGATAACCTTGTACAAACACAGGTTAATTTCAGCATCTTCAATTTTCTCCTCTAAAAGTAGAAATACAGGACTAACAGCCTAAATAAGGCTATTGTTTCTTTCTACAACAGTAGAATTACCCAATTAGTTAACCTATTCCAAGAACAGTTATTGACCTTTAATCACACAGAGCCTGAAGCATGAGATTAAGGATCCCACAGTCACAAACTAGCATGGAATGACTATATTGAAAAGCAGTATAGCTTAATTAGCATCTTGAAGAATAACTCAGTGCCATGAATAATACATGGCATTCCCAATTGGAAGTAACAAAGATGTATTCCTGTACAGAGTTCATGTCCAAAACTAAGCTTTTGGTAGTTCTACACATACATACTTCAAACCTTTTAGTTGGTGATAAAAATTCAGATGACCTCAGATATTCCAGGAGTTTATTTTCCTTACAACTAAAACTTGTATGTTTCTTCATAACAGACATAACATGCAATGCAGATGGTCCCCATGTGTAAATGATTTAAGCATTTGCATTGTGAATTTAATAGAAAAAAAAACTCCCTTGATCTCTATTGTGCATATCTTTACAGTTCAAATATATCGAAGACAGGGCCAAATACTGACATGTATGGATACTGAGATCCATGGCCATGTAAAAGGATGGAATAATTTTACTGACGTGCCCGCTACTTTTTTTGAACTTTACAATAAATAAAAGTATTATTCCTAAACCCGTTTGCTGCCAGAGCTGTTTTTGCATTTTTTTGCAAATTAACCTAAAGAATTACCTAAAATCCCCCAGAATTATATATTTCCTAAATGTTGCAAATTTTTATGTTGCATGATATTAGCGCAACTATATATCAAACCCAAAATTTCAGTAACTAATACACTTATGTTAATTTTAGTGCATAAAAACACTACATATTACCCATTACACATTTAAAAGAGGATGTTGTGCTGTGCCAACTAAATAGATACCCAACATGCCAAGTTTAAAGACTGCATGTTACGCCCCCTTCTTTACCAGGCCATTTTTCAGCGCTGTTCAAGTTTGGCTGAGAATTCCTCCGTCATGCCACACTCTAACAAAATGTATTTTATATAATTTTGGGGGACAAATAGAGCTTTCTTTTAATGGTATTTAATAACCATTTTTTAAAAATGTTTTTTTACTATATAAAGTAAAAAAAAAAAAAAAAACATTTGAAAAAGCCTGTTTCTCTTACTTTCATTTGTAAATCATTGCAAATAAAAGTGTCAGGGCAGTAGGGAAATGCCCTAAATTACCCCTATTTGGAAAGTAGACACTCCAAGGTGATCTGATTTTTTCCACAATTTTTTGGAAAGGAAGAAACATGCCAGTATTGAGGGGGTTGAAACATGGAGCTTGGTAATAGTACACAAGATACAATAAATGAACAGGTCCTAGACAGAGGGAGACGGAAGTGAAGATGTTAATGTACAGGTCACATACAGTGGGAAGATAGGGACGAAGGAGTTACTGTATAGAAGTGCAGGATAAAGGAGGTGAAATGGTTAATATACAGGACAATGGATTTAACAAAAGCAGAAGGGGTTAAAAGGGTTACAATTATTTAACTTTTTTGTTGCTGCTACTGCAGCTTGTTTTTACTAGTAAGTAATGAATGGATGACTCATCCATTTATTACTCTCTTTTCTCTGATGTAAAAGGAAGGGGAGGGCTTGACAATGTAAACATTGCTATTTGATTGCTGTGATAAACAATCACAGCAATCACAGGACACAATGCTGGTTCAAATGGCTCTGCATCAATAAACCGCTGATCTCCACTGTCTAATGACTGCGGGAGCAGAGCTACAGTGGCCACACACACTTGCATTCATGGAAAGACGTACAAGTACCCTAACCCAGAACGATGCACCAGCGGACCAGCCCTTTTAATACAGTGGCCGGTCCGCAGGAGACATTAGGGGTCCATTAGACCTCCCCCACTACTGTAAGTATGCCTAAGCTCAAGTTTGTTAAAGGCAGTTGCCCTGGCATGCTGTCAACCACACTTGCTCAGAATTCAAAGCACCTAGCAGATGGGGACCGAGTGCATTTTGTCCACCGGGGGTCTAGAGAAAAGTTGCATAGTGAGACTTCTTGTTTAAGGGAAATTTCCTTGAAAAAAATCACATGGCTTTATTTTCTATCATGTGTCAGCACATAGTAATCAATTGCTTTGTTGATTAAAAAAAAGCAAAACTAACCTTTTCAAAATATTAAAATTAGGAAAATACATAGCATTGAAAGAAGCTTACATAACCCTCAGCAGCCATGTGAAGCTCATTGTAGTATTAAAAACCAACTTTAAAAAGCCTAATGTAATCTTCCCCCACTGCTTGCAATACATTTCTGTAACATGGCAAATTTCAGCAAAAGGACCAACTTTTCATTGAAATTTAATTGAAGCAAAAACTGTCCATTTTGAACATACCTACTTGGCAGTGAGAAAGCAAGAAAACTACTTATATGGGTTAAGCATTGTAAAGGTAAACAATGAGAATCAGCAGTATAATTTTGGTGCAATGACAGCATTTGTGATTATATTGTATTGGTTCATGTCATTGTGCATTGTAGGAAAGGGTATTTGTAATCCCATAACATAAGGCCTTCTGAGCATTGCCTAAAGTATTAATTTCCTTTTTCTTGTAAGGCATTTGGCGTTATAATGTCATAACATTTGACATGTTTTTTTTCAAGGTTATTACATATTGCTTTAGCAAGGGTCTAGAATTTAAGATCGTGTGTGTAATTCTGCCACATGGCACATCGTAAATAAACATTTCCTCATCGAGTGCTACATACAGTGAATGGAGCAATTTATATAACAAAGCATTACCTAACCCTTACTAAGAGAAAATAAACATTGACTGTTTGCGATGAATAACTAATTTGAGAATTTAAGATTATTGAATACTCCAGTGAACAGAGGGATAAAGGAAACTGCAGGAGCAACCAGCTGTTTTATGCCCTACGAACGTAAAAGTACCAAAGCCAAAATGCAATTATTTTAGGGAAACACCAATTTTTTTTTCACACAGGATTCACACAACTTTCAGTAAGGATTTTCACATTCCCCCCAGTAGAATCTGATTAGAAAATGTGTGGATCTTGGATGAAAGTTTTGTGAATCGTAGGTAAAGACATTTATAAATAGAACATAATTAATAACCAAGTTTTCTAATTTTCCCATTCACATCCTTTAGTTATTGCTGTCATGCTATGCAACAGTGACTGTGATAAAGCTGGGGGCTTGCTGGAAAAAAAACAAATGTATGTTTGCTCTTAAGTTCTCAAACTCTCTCGATTGCTGACATCCTGCTGTCCGACCATGCCCCGGTGCATATGGCTCTGGAACTGCTCCCTTGGGCCCCGAGAAGCCCCTCGTGGCGTTTAAACGACTCACTGCTACAAGAGCCGGTGATTAGATCTGAGTTGGAATCCACCATCTCCTCCTACTTCTCTGACAATTGCTCCTCCGCCGTGGCACCCCCGCTGGTGTGGGAGGCGTATAAGTATGTCGTGCGGGGAGTCTTGATCAGACATGGGGCCCGCAGAAAGAGAGAGAAGTCGGCTAGGATAGCCCAGCTTTTCGCTAAACTTCACACTCTTGAGGCCGCGCATAAGAAATCTTTGGCGGTTACTCACCTTCAGGAGTTAGGCCTGCTTAGAACTGAACTCAATGAGCTTCTTCTGTCCAACGTACGTCAGTCTCCTGAAGGGCCGTCGTACCATGTACAAGCTCTCCAACAAACCGGTTAGGACCCTAGCATCGGCCTTACGAGGCCCTCGTTCCACGACATTCATACCCCACCTCACCTCTGGCACATTGACGTCCTCTGCAGCCATGGCCCAGGAATTCCTGTCCTTCTATAGTGCACTCTACAATCTCCACGCCGCGACGGATAGGCCTCCATCCTCTCAGGACGACACAACTTTTTCCCGATACATCAGCGAGTCCCAGATGCCCACTCTTACACCGGAGGTTTGCGCTCAGCTTGAGGCCCCAATCTCCTCGGCGGAATACGACCTCGCCCTTAAACAGGCTAAATCGGGTAAGGCTCCTGGCCCTGATGGTTATACTCTACCATACTACAGGACCTTCTCCCACCTTCTCGCCCCTCACTTCCTGTCCACGTTCAACTCCATCATCTCAGGCTCCTCCCTCTCAGGGGATGCCTTACGAGCACACATTGCGGTCATTCCCAAACCTGATAAGGATCCCTCACAGTGTGGTAGCTATCGTCCGATAGCCCTTCTCAACCTGGACTTGAAGCTGTCCGCCAAGATCTTGGCTAATCGTCTGCTTCCTCACATACCTGACCTCGTGCACTTGGATCAGGTGGGTTTCGTTCCGGGACGGGAGCCAAGGGACAACACCACCAGAGTGATCAATGCGATCCATCATGCTCGCTCCACCCTGTCACCCTTCATGCTGTTATCCACAGATGCGGAGAAGGCATTTGACAGGGTGGAGTGGCGCTTTCTTCGGGCGCCCATAGGCTTGGGCCCCGGCATGTTACAGTGGATTTCTGCACTATACTCATCCACGTCGGCTGCTGTCCGTGTGAACGAGACCCGCTCGGATTTTTTCCCTATCTCCAATGGCACGAGGCAGGGATGCCCTCTCTCCCCGCTCATTTGTATCCTTACCCTGGAACCCTTTCTCTGCCGTGTACGTTCTCTGCCTTCCCTCCACGGTCTTTTGAAAAGCTCTGGAGAGCATAAGGTTGCGGCCTTTGCCGACGATTTGATTTTCTTTATCTCGGACCCTCGTACATCCCTCCCTGCCCTCCTACGTGAACTTGAGTCTTATTCTTCCCTTTCCAACTTCAAAATTAATTTCTTCAAGTCTGCGGCCCTCAATATTTCACTCCCACAGGCGGAGTTGGAGTACTTAAAGTCTTCTCTCCCTTTTGCCTTCTCTCCCTTTTGCCTGAAATATCTGGGCACCTACATGGCGGCGGACTGCGCCCGACTATATGACCTTCATTTTGCCCCATTGCTCCAGAAAACCAAGCAGGACCTCCTATCCTGGCACTCCCTATTGTTGTCTTGGTTCGGCAGATGCAATGCCATCAAGATGACGATCCTTCCACGGATTCTATACCTGTTTCAGGCCCTCCCCATCCATATCCCCCCATTGTTTTTCCGTCGCTTGCGCCAAATGTTTACTGCCTTTTTGTGGTCCCATGCTCCAGCGAGAATCCGATTTGACACCGTTACTCTTCCCAAAAACAGAGGGGGTATAGGCCTTCCGGACATGGCCAAATACTATAAAGCGTCAGCACTCGCCCGTGTTTTGGACTGGTGCTGTCATCGACGGACCAAGCAGTGGGTTAGTATGGAGGGGGAAGATGCCAACTTTGATCTGGAGGGATTGCCATGGCTTTCCTCACCTTTGACTCCTGCGATACGTCTTCACCCTACCATTGCTCCCACGTTGGTGCAGGTTAGGTCGCTTTTTCGCTCCTCCGATCTATCCCCCTTCCCGTCACCCATGACCCCGGTACTCGGGGACCCTGACTTTCCCCCAGGGGTGGACGAGCCTCGATTCTGTCGCCTTCGGGACACCAACAAGTTTCGGGTCTGTGATATGCGTTTGTCCGCCCGTTGGCTCTCCCCCAGTGAACTCGGTCAACTCATAGACCCTCCGTTAGACTCCTGGGGAACCCTTCAATTGAGGCATTTTTTGCTCTCAATCCCTAATTCCCAGCAGCTTTCCCGACCCCTGACCCCCTTCGAGCAGCTCTGCAGAGAGGGACAGCCCACTCGCCATGCAATCTCTACACTGTATTCTCTGCTGATATCCCCCCTCCGGAGACCTATCCGTCCTTCCTGAGGAAATGGGAAAAGGAACTGAACACTACCCTCATACCTGCCCAAAAAGACTGTATACTTTACTTCGTGCACCACTCCTCTATCGCGTGTAGGGCCCAAGAACTCGGATACAAAATAGTATCCCGCTGGTACCGAGTCCCGACGGCCCTCCATTCTATGTTCCCACAAGTTTCCCCCATGTGCTGGAGGTGTCGAACTGCACCTGGCACATTGCTGCACACATTCTGGTCCTGCCCTAAGCTGCTGCCTTTCTGGGTGGGGGGGGTGACTGGCATCCTAAAGGACCTGGTAGTGGCGGATAGGTCGGACGATCCCTTGGCCTGTCTGTTACACTTGAATGACATGTCCATTGCAAAATACAAGAAGTCTCTGTCTAGGCACCTTCTCAATGCAGCCCGATTGTGCATCCCATTGCTATGGAAACAAACATGCCGCCCCAGTCTCTCCCTCTGGTTCTCCAAGATTAACGAGATATACCTGATGGAGGACATGACTTCCACGCTTCGAAACACTGAGGAGCTCTTCAGGTCCACCTGCAGGCCTTGGATTGCCTATAGAGCCACGGACGCATACCTCGGGGTGATGTCCTCCGCCTCCGTCTAACCGCTAACTGGCAGGGCCCTCAGTGGCCTGTCATGCGTGCCTCGGCTCCATCACCTCTCCAGCTCTTTCTGGACTTCTTTACCCCCTTCTGGACCAACCCCCCTCCTCCCCCCCTTCCCATTATGTCCCCGTCTGTTGCCCTGCCTTGATGTTTGTCCGCATCCCTCCTTCTCCCCATCTATTTAGCTGTTACACCTGCACCATTTACTCTGTTGCTTCAATATAAGAAGCGAGGGGGAACACAGATCAAAACACGAATGACTAACTTCTTATGCTGGTTTTTATAATTTATTTTTGATGTTATAAGAGTTGCATGATGTGCTTACCTCTGAGAATTGTTGGATAAATATGAAGATACAAATTGCTTGTATAACATGATATGCCTGCCAGGGCTTTTTTCGCCCTAGGACGATTGCCCTTTCACCTTGGGCACACCACTACTGCTATACTGCCTGTATTCAGAATGGTTTATACCTATGTATGTTTCCCATGTATCGTGCGTTTACATAATAAAGCTGACGTTTGCATTAAAAAAAAAAGTTCTCAAACTCTTTTTAAGCCAAGATCTAGTCATGTTTTAATTGACATTGTTCGTCAGCTATTCCAAACTGCTGCTTTAAGAATTGTTCCAATTATTTCCACTGTCAGCGTGACTTCCCAGCATTTCTGTCTAGCTCATACGCTTCTGTAATGCACTCACATTGATTTTTTTCCCTTCTATCTGCTGACTGTACAGTTTGAATTAGAGTTACCCCAGAGTCAAGGTTAAGATTTTATTTCCTCAATAAACAAATAAGACAGCAAATAGCGGGACAGGAAAAATGAAGGGGTAAAATATATGTAGGAGAAACTCAGGAGCAGAAATATTTGTGCCCAGCGGCATACAGATAAAGTAACAAATAAATTTGCTTTACTCAAAAGTTATTTCAAATGCATTAAGTGGAGAATCAGGGCTGGAAAACAAGAGGAAATGTTTACAATTTCCTCACTGAAAAGTGCATTTTTATTCCACATTTAAATATATGTTAAAATATTCTACACCTTTACACCTCCCACATCACAGTATTTTGTGTTGTTTATAGTGTAATATAAAATAGCACCAGTACAGACTAACAAGTAGTACCAGGGAGGGCTTTATTAAATGGAGGGAATCAGAGAAAGGAAACCATTACATCGCTTTTTAACATCTGGGAGTTAATATCTGGACAGATAATTCAGTTAGAGTACCCCCTAATCATATTGGATACATGTGCCATTATGTGCAAATATGCTCTGCTACTATTTGCACATTATAGCAAGAGCCCACCTCCCTTTAGTTCTGCTTTAAAAAGAATTGTGGAAACTATGTCCAAAAAAGCTTGCAGACCAATCATCAGTATTGCTGGTAGGCTCCCCTGCAGCTGATCTTTTTCCTATTATTGACTTACCATGTCTTTTTTGTGTATTGTCTCTTGGTAGAGGCAAGACTTTCCTACCCGAGTCAGTGTTGCCTTCTGATTATTGGTGATCTGATGACTGGTAGAGTAATATTAAAGAAGCATCAGGAGAAGTGGAGAAAGCACAGATCCACAAAATGGATGAAACAGAAGCAGGGAGATCCTTGCACTGCTGGCCTTAGGGTACAGATTTCTCTCCAGCAAACTGATAGTGATAGTAATATCACCAAATCTCACTCCAAATCACATGAGATTAGCAGTCAGAGACAGCAGTGCCTTAGATCTCACTCTGCAAATATACAGCTACGTAGCTCAAGGCACAGGAAGTACACTGATATTTTTCTGGAGGAATTCAAAATAAAAGGTACATTTTCAGAGTACTGTTAGGCAGGTTAACATTTCTAGATATTCCTTATGAGATAGCGGATCTTTACATTTTGATTTCAGATCCACTTTAATATGATAACGAAACTTCATCTTTTGAGTTCAGGTCCACTTTGACCTTTGGGTAACGTACAAACTCTGATTGTTATGAGCAAGCACAACCAGAATGCTAAACAATTTATACTGTGCTGAAATAAATACACCAGCAGAAAAAAAGTCACATAAACATTTGTGTTCTGTTAGCGTATGAATAGCAGCACATCTATAGAATTGATTTCTATGGAATGCAAAAACACGGCTTTTCTTTGTCCTGCAAATATATGGCTTGTTTATGATTCCGCAACAATTGTCCCTAGTACGGCATTCAGTCAAGCATGTGACTGTCTCGGTTATAACATCATAGCATATTACATTTTTACTGGTTTGTGCCAAGCGTTCTGTGTGTTCACTTGTTTGTAATTTGTTTACAGGAACAATTTGCTTTACATCTGTAGTGGAAATCATGTGGTCACCATGTGTGCAGAAGATAATTTATTCAAAGCTCGTGTTCTTCATCTCAGCCGCCTTTAATTTCTGAAATGTAATTGTTCTTCTAGAAAGAAGTAAGACTAAGAATTTTTATGCTTTGTGGTTCTGTCGGTCGCCTGTTTCTAGGATTGCATGTCACATCACAGCATGCAATATAAACAGTTGTATTGTGCAGTATTTTCTGTGTCTTCTAAGGACTCAGTTCCTCCCAAAAAGTGTTGCTATAGCAATTCTGTTGACCTGCTCTCCTTTGAAAGAGAGTCAGGTTTATCACTGGAATATATTCTATTAGTGATATTACATAATACCGGCCAGTCCCAAAAGGTTCAACGCAGCGCTTTACTTGGAAAAAAGCAGCTCTGTTATCCAAAGCACTCTGCAAGAACACTTACAACAACACTAAGGGGGTTATTCACAAAGCTAGCCGAAGGATGAGCCGTAGCTGTACTGCAGTATAACATCTGTCCTTTTACTGAAACTGTCATCTTCCCCCTCACAGCCATATACAACCATTGACTTATATGGCAGGCTGCACGCAGTAGAAGTGGCTCCCTGGTGGGGGAAATATACCTGAACAGTATAAGACACTGTACTTTTGTACTTACTTGTGTTCTAACTTTATGTTTTTTCTGCTTTTCCCACTTTCACCCCATCCTTTTCTTTACAATAAAACTTAAAAATGTATTTCTTGCCTATTTCATCTTACCTTCCGACTCGCCTATGTACATATAGGAAATCTTTGGTTTTTCTTTTATGCTTAACACTGCTAAGTCACTAATACCCAGATATTGGAGGAACACTCGATTACCCTCAATATCCAACTGGTTTATACAATTAGACTCTACTAAACTTCTAGAAGAATTGTTGTATTCTAGTCGGGATGATTATGCCTCGTTCTATAAAATCTGGGCAAGCTGGTTGAACTTTAGGGCTTCAGATTCATACTGCGGGTAACTTATCGATCCAATGAATTTTCATTTACTTTTCAATTGTATCATAATATGTGATACATCTTATAGTTCTCACTTATTTAATGGGTAACATCCATGTACTTTATGCTTTGAATGAGATCGAATACCATAACCAGAGTTTGTCTTTGCGATTTATCTTTGTCATTCCCCTGTCTAATTGTCTTCCTTCCATTTTGTTCCAATCCTTAGTATTTTTCTTATATTATTGGACATGAGTGTTCTTATGTCATACATGCCTTTCGTAATAATTGTTCAATAATCTTTGAATATCTCTATGTGATTTATGTTCTGTTTATTTGTTTAAATTAATAAAACTTAAATAAATAAAAAAATATTTTGAATAGTCTAAAGCTGGCCATACACCTATAGATTATCTGCAGATTTTTTATGGTCAGATGGAAAAAATGCAACAGGTTACTCCATCAACACTAAACTGTGTGGATGGAGGAATCTCCCACTAGGCCAAGCTTCAGCATCTTGCTAGTCGGCCCCGCTGGCTCTCACAATACCTGAACAATGCCTGCATCCAATAAGATTGTTCAGGTATTTTGACAGCCAGCAGGGCCAACTAACAGATAATGAAGCTTGGCCCAGCAGGAGATTCCTCCATCCACACAGTTTAGCATAGATGAAGGAATCGGTTGCACTTTTTCCATCTGACCATAGAAAATCTACAGATAATCTATAGATGTATGGCCAGCTTTACTTATTGAAGGATTGAAGAGGTTAGCTGCATGTCAAGTTGCACGCAGGCCACAGGGCAACATGCAGCGGGGACAGAGCAGACATACATAAGCCTACAAAATAAAGATTACACACAAGTGGTAAGTATGGTACATAAATCAACTTATTAAACAAATCTATTCTTTACTCGTGTGGCTTCAGAAGTGTCATCAGTCACTCTGGGTTATTGCATGTTGTATTTGCTGCACTTTCCTTTTAGGAACCTGATAGAGAATGTTCACCTGCTCATTTCAGTCTAGTAAAGGTCCCACTGTACTACAAGCGCAACCACTGAGCGGATCCTCCCATCACACTGTAGGTCTCTACAGAACATTAAAAGAGACTTCACAGTATCAGTTCCTGAGAATAAATAGAAAAGCAATGCATACTGAATGAGGTTAGTTTCAAAAGTTAAAAAAATATGTATTCTTATTATAATGTGATGTTTGCCTTTGCTTAGAATTTAGAAGAAAATAGAAAATGACATGTTCATATTTATAATCTCATCACTAACTTCTCACTGTAATCGTTATTGTTTTTAAGAGTGGTGCTGGAATGGTGCCAAACCTCCAGGGTCAGATCTATCGACAGGTCCCTCTACCAGGAGGACATGAATCAAAGATTACAGTGATTAAGAATACCAAAAACCATGAAGGACTTGATTGCAAATATGTTTTATAGGCGCAACTTTTCAAAAAGTAATATATGTAATATATTAAAAAACTACTCACATTCGATTGGTAAAAAATGGGCTTCTAATAAAACAACTTGCTAAAGGTGAGGTGCATTCCATAAGATTTATCTGGTGATGGTCACAGGAGACTGCGATTACCTTTCATCCACTTCTATATCCTCTATTACATAATGGACTGTTGAAGATTCATGATTATGGACATTTTTGTAGCAATATATTATTTGCACTGAGGTGCATGGTACACACATGCGTTTTGTTTATTGTTATTCTTTTCACATTGTATCACATTGTTTCATGGCTAGTATCTATTTTATTTGATACATTGCATTGATTCACCTAGCACAGCTTTTATTATCAATTTTATAATTATGTTCAGGTGGAAATGTAAATGGCCTTTATGTATGTCAGTCAACCCCAATGAGTACTGCTGCCACTGTCACAAGGAAGATAAGTGTTTTTAATTTTTTTTGTCAGTTTTAGAAAATCGTGTCTGGACTGAAACAGGAAAAGTAATTTTTGTCTAACATTAAATCGCTAAATGACTTGCGTAGAAATTATACATTACATCAGTTTTTTAGAGAACATAAAGTTTTCATTAATTCCTAGCAGACTCTAAATGCAACGCAGACAGCATTACTAATGACTACAGCATTCCCACTGCAAAATGTCCTCATGGTTCAATTTAGATAGAAGGTAAATATGAAATCCTTAGCAGCTCATCTTGATACAATGTCCGCTGAGAATGTGCAGAGAGATAAAATTCTGTTCACAAAGTACAATTTTGTCTGATTGTTATATGGCCTACTGTGCTCACACACTCTGGGGACTTAAATGAAAATCAATAACATAAAAGTATATTTTGAGACTAAGACCTGAGGCCATTGCAGGTTATTTTATCTCAAGGTTCTCTTTTATCTCCTATGAAACAAAGTTTGAAAATAAGATGCCTTTTCCATTTTATGTTTCTGATCGGTAACTATAAAGCTATGAAAAGGTAATAAAAATCTGTAAAATTTACAGCTAAAAGTCAGTAATCAAATATGTTCTCCATATAAATATGACCAAGACATCCTTGTGAGGAGTCAGTCTATGCTTATAGGCTCCTGAAGTCACATTGAATATTAAGGATTGTTTGCAGGGTTGTTATCAACATAATGAACAGAGAAATCTTGTTAAAGTGGCCCCTTTTAGGGGAGTCATGTCACATGATTTCCATCTTTTCCCCCTTTTCTACTTTCTGACACTACATTATGTACCAGTGGAGACGTCACAAAGATTATAAATCTTTAGTCCAAGATTGTTTCCTCAGGATACAAATTAGCAGGAAGAGCTGGGTTCTAGAAGGGCTGTGCTTGGCAGCAGTGGGAACAGTTTAATGCCCAGAATGTTGGGCGGCATCACAGGGTCACATGAAAGCAGTTCCAATTCTTTTATGTCACATGATATTAGTGCAACTGTTTTCAGTTGCAAATTTTCAGTAAAAAATGCTTTGAAATATTAGTGCACACTAACACAATATAATAACAATATAATTGTCTGACTAAAACTAAAAGATAAAACTGTATTGAGTTAATAAATAACAAATATTTTGAAATTTGAAATTGCGCCTTTTTGCGAAAAGGTAAAAAAATGAAGGAACACAAAACTGTAAATAAGCGAGTCATGTTAAAAATAGTTTTTGCGCTGTGTTGGTGTTTGTGTTATGATAAAATGATACAGACATATATTTAATTGCAACACAAGGTATCACAATGCACAGCAATGTGTCACACAGCTTTGCAATGCGCTGCCACAGTTAAAATAATGTTGTTTTTTTTAAAAAGGGACAAAACTCATGCACTGTGATGCGTTCTAGCAACGCACTGTAGCGCATTGCATGGCGGACATCGCAATATGGTGCATGTTATGTGTGTGGGGGGAGGGGGTTTGTGTATTTTTTTGTTAATAGCTGTCATCAGCGGCTTGTCAGCCGCTGATGACAGCTATTAATTTAACGAGAACCGTCTGCTGAACAGTTCTGCTATAAGTTCATGGTCGCTAAAGCGACCATGAGCTTATAGCAGAACTGTAAATGCCAGCGCCGTAAGGCATACTGACCTGGCCAGCCGGGAACACTTTTGTTCCGCCGTATGCCTTACGGCACTGGCAGGGAAAGGGTTAATGGCTGTTTCATATAAGTGTTCAGATGGCTCTATTGCCATCTAATCGCTTGTATGGCGGCCAACAGTGTGAGCCCCCCCTCTTTCAGCGCTGCACCCTCGTCTGCCATTACCGGTTATCTCGGGCTCCGCTGTCCCCTCTGCAGGCCTGGGACCTGCTCGCGGCTCTCAGCATGAAGATTGGAGGGAGACCAGCACTCTTATACCTGTTGAACTCCTCTTCAATCTCTGAATGCGGAAGTGTTGTGTATTGCATCACTTCTACATTCAGCTGTCATTTCTCTAGCTGCTATAGCAGAGAAGAAGCTGGTGAAGCAGATCTCTGCTTCATCAGCTTCTTTGGGGGTCCCCAGGTGGCAATAGGGATCTTAGAGACCCCTGATGTCTCCATAAAGAGTCAGTTTGCTTGTGCTATCATATAGGGGGCTTGATATCCCCCTATGTGATAGCAATAACATTAACAGGGTTATTCACAAAAGGGTGAAGAGATGGAGAAGGGAGAAGAAGTGAACAATCTAGGACAAAATAGCTGATTTGGAAACATTCTCAATTTCAGCTCACTTTCCAGTACAGCTATGTTGTCCTAGATCGTTCCCTTCTCCTGTCTTCTCCAAACTCTTCACCCTTTTGTGAATAGACCCCTAAGTGTAAAAAAAATAAATACATTTAAAGTCAAATATAAAAAATGTAAAAAACCCCACAAATCTTTTAAGTCCCCGCCCCACGTATATGCATGTACAGGGCTCAAAATTTCAAGTCCTGAGCTACTAGTCAGGCCTTAAGAGTTGCTAGCCACCAGTTACCCCACCTAACCATTACCCTACCCCAGCCTTAACTCCGCCCCTAAACACACCCTCTTAAATAATCTTATGATAATTCTTATCTTATGATCGTTGCCGCTTGTAAACGGCAGATTAGGGATTCCTGCTGCAGGAAAACGTAAGTTTCTGACACAGGAATCTCTAATCACATGTGAAATATACTGTAGGTGTGAATGGGGCCTAATATACACATACACTAAAGGTGCCCATACACCTGCCGATTATTGTACGATAGTTGTGGGTGATCGTACGATAATTGGCATAACATATGGTAGGGGAAAGTTTTTTAATTTATTACTTAATATATTTTAAAAAAAACATTGGTGATTAAATACCACCAAAAGAAAGCTGTATGACTGAATAAATGTCAGTCAAAGTACCTGAATACTGAAAAGTGGCCTGGACAGGAAGGGGGTTTACCACCCCGGTCTTCAAGTGGTTAAAAGTCTTTATAGGCGATCAATTTAGAATTACCTATGTATGATGGCCCAAGAATTATTGTTTCCATTCTAGCGTGCTCTATGATTCCCAACATGTGGGTCATAATTATCTTTTTTTATAGTTAGGCACACTCAGCAAATTAAATTTACATATGTCTGTATGTTGGGACTTTAAAAAAATATTTGGGGGTATTCTTTATTACTTTTATTTAACTTTTATTTTTCCAGATTTTTTTACTTTTATTTTTTTTGCTATCATATAGGAGGCCTATCATAATATATTTGCACCCCATTAAAGCTAATCAAGCAAGGGAGTATGTTTAAAGACCCTTGCTCCCACCAAAGTACAACATATTAGGCAGTAAAAGGGTTGGAGGTAAATCTTTTTTTTATCTGTTAAAGTCTTTCTTTCATGTTTATGGCATTTTTATGTTTGGCATTCATTGCCTCACAGCATTCTTTGTGGCACAATAACAGTTTTTTTACGGTTGCAAAAGAAGTATGGCATCTCAAGCTGCTCACCTACCCTTCTGAAAATACTAACTCCATTGCTGTCATGGTGATCCAATGGTTTTAGTATGTTGACTTACTTGGAACAAGTGCGCAATTTGGGAACTTGGATTTCACTGTAACGGTGCAGATCTACATGTTTGTTCCAGGTCATTGTCTCAAAGTATTGAAGCCAGAGGCAGCCAGACAACTAGCATTTTCAGGCACAGATGACCAGTGTAAGCCTCATTTCTGATATCTAAAAATGTTAGTTGTCTGGTTGTTTGTTACTTCAATACTTCAAAGCCATAATGTTTTTATAAATGTCTTCCAGTGGGTGTTATAAATCCTTTTAACCACAAGATTTCCCTGGTTTTCCAGCTTGAATAAAACGGAGAAACTGAGAACAAACTGCGACTGCAGGCCATCACCACAGTGCACTCACACTGCACTCACAGTGTAATGATGGAAAGACTGGTGCTAACATCATCATATCAGCACTGTTATCTGCATCACTGAGGACCACCCCAAAGTTAACACAAAGTAAACCGCTAAATACACAGATGAAGTATATACTGTATATATGGGAGTTGTTTTACCTGGCAAAGTATTTGTTTTTCTTTACATCCAGTCCTGAGATTTACTCAGCTCTGCCAGACAAACTAGCCACTTGACTGTAACAGTTATAATTGGTCATTTAAAGAGTAGTAACAAACCGATGAGGTCTTATTCCTCTTCAATCTGCTCTCTCCTCCTATCATCACATTCCTAGTCAGCATGTTTTCATGTGGCACACCTGATTAGCTCCCAGTCCTGACCATCCCCCTGCTATTCAGCTGCTACAGGAGAGTGCAAGAGGCTTTACCAGGTTAAATTTAGGTGCCTACTCTGGTTGCATTCAAAAAATACATTTGTGTCTTTTATGTGTGCCCGCAGTATAGCTAGACAACAAACAATTGCAAAATGAGGAGTTGGTTGTTGCTTTCTTTGTGTTTGTCTCAGAAAGGTTTCCAACTTTCCTTTAATGTAGGACCTTGATGGTTAAGAGTGTGCCTGGAGCCACATTTTTTATTCTTCAAAGATTTTGAATAGAGAGTAGTAGCAAGTTTGTTTATTGTGTCCTTAATGTCTCCAGATACTAAGAACAGAAAATCCTGCAAAAGAACCTGCAAAAGAAAGTAACCAATCAAGACTGACCATTCACCTTATACAAATTTGATGTGAAATTTTTGATTGGATACTATAGGCAACAATTCTACTTTTCTTCTCATTTTCTTTTTTCTAATCTTAACATTTACAGTTTTAATCAGCCCGAAGGCTGGGAAAAAATGTGAAGGGAGAAAGAACAATTTGTGCAAACAATTTCTGTAGCACATCATTCAACACAGAAAGTGTGTAAGTGGCATATCATATATTTTATTCCTCCATACTAAGATCTTTTCTGAATCTTTTTTTTTATTTTAAACTGTAATGTAACAACTTACTGTGCCCAGATCTCTCTGCTTCTGTATCTGCAATCAATTAATTTGATTCTTCTGCCTGAGCTGTAAAAGGAAAGGTAACACTTAAGTGATTGGTCTACTTATAAGTTACTCTAAAGAATGCTATAAAGGATTAACATTCATAGCAGAAGGCTTATGACTCTTGGAGACAGTGGAACCTGAAATAACGTTATTATCCGGTCAGCTTGTGTTACACAGACACATACTGGAAATACAGCACTCACTATGTGAAGTTCATTATCCCAAACATATAGTTAACATACAGTATCGAAATGAATGGTTATTTATAGGGGAAATGACTCTCTCTGTCAGGACTATTATTTTACATGCCTATCTCCATCTTCCTAATTAAGCCAAACACATTAATTATTGCCAACAGGCCAAATCATAGTCACTGACACTGCTGTTTCCTTAAAGTACTGGACTTGTCTTTTCTCTACCTCTGTTTAAGCTTAAATCATCTTATTTTTATATTTACACATTTACAAGCTCTTCAGGCTGTTCATGTAATCCACAGGGTCCTCTTCTGGTTCAGATCTCTGCATCGGTGGTCCTCAATTATGAAGAAAGCATGATAACATCAGCACTGATCTCTGCATCTTTATATTGTGAGGGGTGCCATCGTCATGTCTTCTTAGAGGGTGGGCCCATGACACCCTGCACTTAAAATATGTCCGCAGTCTTCCAGGTTGAATGATGCTGCATGGAGGAAATCTTGGAGAAGAGTGGGATTACTGCAGGTGACAACACTAAAGAGGAGAGTATTGCAGCTAGAGCTAATTTTCTGTTTAAACACTGACTAGGGCTTCTTTTTCTTCAAAAATGTTGTCCAAAGTTGGGTTTTAATGTGAACCTGCTAAAATCTTAACATTTGTAAAGTACACGTAGGTACTGCTAGTATACCCTCTGAGCTGGACTGCCTATGATAGCCTGCTTTCACATGCCACTGTGAGGGCAGAATGAAGATGAGTCATCTTAGATGACACATACATCAGGATGGGCTTGGGAACATATTTACTGGCTATCTACATATTAAACAGTTCACTAACATTTATGAAAGTTCTAATCAATGAGTATTATTTACCAAAGTGGTTATTTGTCTGAATAAATCTGAAGGCAGACATGCTTTAAATTAGGATATATAAAGAGGTTATAATGTACAAGTGGTATGAAATGCTTTTTATGAAAAAACCTTTGCAAATACTAATTATCTTTATGTGTACACTAATCTCACAGAACCCAGAAATAGTTACATGATCAAACTAACTGTTTTCATATTCTTGTTGAAAGAAGAAAATATTCAGAAGAAAAACCCAACAGTCATTTATTATGTACTATAAAAAACATTTTATTTGCATTATCTAAAGAATCTTGTATTGGTGGGATCAAAGATCCTGGGAAGTTGGTCACTAGTGATAAGCAAAATTGAAATCTTAATTTCCCCCAAATTTCATCTAAAATTAGGTTATAATATAAAAATGTTGTCATGTTGGTGAAATGCATTGGAGTTAATAGGAAATATGACATTCAGGTGATTTCGGTGGGTTTTAATGGTACTTTAATTAGATCCTAAGGGTTACTCCTATCTTGGACCTGTTCTTGTGCCATACAATAGACCCATACAAAGAAGACTAAGGGCGTTATTCACAAAGCTGCCGAAAGCAGCCGAGTGAATAACCCAGCTGAAGTGAAGTGAGCCGAACACTGTTCGGCTATTTACTTCAGTCTTGTACGGCTGATTTCAGCCGTACATTGGCTAAAATCAGCCGTACATCAGTTCCCTTCGGAACCGAAGTGCAGAAGGAGTTCGACTCAGCCGATCCAACATCTGGATCGGTTGAGCTGAAGCTCCGGCACCTCACTTGCTGCCGTCCGCCCCTATTCTCTGGGGGCCAAAAGGCAGTGAGTGAATAGCCCAGTAGCTCGGCTATTCTGCTCGGTACCTCGGAGATACCAAACAGAATAGAAAATAAGTGAGAAGAATTCAAAAAAAGTTGAAAAATTATTTTTTAAATGTTAAAAAAATAGGAAAATTAAAAAATAAATGCAAATATTTTAAAGAAAAGAAAAAAAAATACAAAAAAACCCCAGCACGCCGACCCGACCGCATGCAACGAATTCCCACCGCATATTGAAGCATCAGATGCTTCAATCCTTTCTCAGATCCTTTCTCCCCGCTTCGGCTGTCACTTCAGCTCAGTTGAGCCGAAGCATATGCCTATTATAATATAGCATATTGTGAATAGCCTGTACAGCAGCCCTTCGGTTCGACTGAACCTAAAGGCCGAGGCGGCCAACGAGAGCCAAAGGATGAGCCGAAGCTACTGGCTTGATCCTTCGGCTATTTAGTGAATAACCCCCTAAATTGTTAAATAAATGCTTAAGCAGCTCAATTAACAAAATTGAATTTTCACTTTGCCAAAAGGGCTTACTTCTGTTTAGATTGCATAGAAAATAAATCTTTTTGCAAGAAAGCATTGGCTCAAGAAAACCTTGTTTATCCTGGAAAAGCAATATATGTATTAATTTGTTCTCTTACAACATAACAAAGTTATTGTAAAATCAATAATCCATAACAGAAGTGTAAAAATTGCTCTGTTCCATAAGAGTTATACTAATACAGATGCTCAATTTAACTTTATTTCTACATTCTCAGTGGTTTACATTTCCGTTTTTAACATTGCAAGATTATTGAGAAAGAAAAAGTCACTTACTGGAAAGTTTTCTTGGCAGCTTTTCAGAGTCATTCCCCATAGCGTAAACATCTGTTCCAATTTCCACCCATATTTGAATAATTATTGTCACACCACATATATTCTAATTACTTTTATTACAATGAAGCGGTAAGAACTGAACATTTTGCAAACATGAATTTAAACACATAACACAGCAATCGTTTAAATATTTAATTTATATGATTTGTTTAAGATATTGACACTAAAAATGTCAGGTTCATTTAGAAAACTGAAGGATGTTTCATGCATTTCTGACAGTACTTTATTATGCAAACTAAGAGCAGTGCAGAATCTGTACAATCTCCAACACAGCTGGTTTTATGTAAAACTGGCCCAGTGTGGAAAGCTGCAGTGAAATTTACCTAAAGTATCTATTGTGTTCTGTAATTCCTAACAACACATTGTTTCTAGAGTAGAATTGTTTAGGAGTTGTTTGTAATTTTTGAAGCTGTGCTGTAAATTGTTGTTAAAAGATAACACAGGTGAGAGAGGAGTGGGGAAGCTGAGAGACAGACAGACAGACAGACAGACAGACAGGTCTGGGTGTGTGTGGCTGCTCAGAAGCAAGTGGACTCCCTCTTGGTGAGATCACCTAAACGCACTACGCAGTGCAATCTTATTGAAGGACTTTATCTTTATGTTTGATGTTTGCTGAGGAAAGCCTTTTACTTTAACGTTTTGCTGAAGAAAGCTGTTTGTTCTGTTACCGCTGGATGAAATAAAAACCCTTTATTTATATCGGACTGTGTTGAAGATGCATGTGTATCCCTGGGGTTCCCCAAAATATATATACACTGTATATGTATATATATTTATGTATTAATACATTATCTGTGTGGCTTTTGCATGTTATTCTTTCCTACAAAGACATGCTGGTCAGGTTAAATGGCCTTGGTATCTGTGTACAAATTGACTACGTTCATATGTTATTACATTCTGCATGATGGTCCTGTGCGCATGGGGAGGGTTAAGAAAAGACCTGACAACCTACCTAAAATAATTAATACATACCTGTCCTGCCACTGACATTTGCTGTCTTAAAGAAGTAAGCTTGCTGAAAAATCTTCTCATCTGACACACTTCTGTGAGTGTTAAGGTGGCCATACACCTTACAATTATCTGCAGATTTTCTGTGGTCAGATGGAAAAAGTGCAACAGATTGGCCCAGGTGGAGATTACTCTATCCACACAATTAAGTGTAGATGGAGGAATCTGTTGCACCTTTTCCATCTGACCACAGAAAATCTGCAGATAATTGTAAAGTGTATGGCCCGCTTAAGATGCCTGTTTCCCCTTTGTGGTTTTCTCAGCTGGCTGGGACAAGGGATCAGGAATCTGACACACCAGGAAGTGTGTGGGATAGTGAAGATTTTTCAGCAACTTTACTTGTTCGGACAGCTGGTGGTGGAACAGGTAAGTTTATTTTCTTACATTACAGGAAGACCTCTCTTCTATTTTTTTTTTTTTTTT
>NW_017306445.1:430053-451846 GCF_000935625.1 Nanorana parkeri | reverse complement strand
TAAAGGAAAACCTCTCTTCTTTTTTTTTTTTTTTTTTTTTTTTTAATAACAACTTAAAAGAATTTCATTGTAATGAATATAACTTTTTACATTAAAAGCTTTTAAAACCACTAAATAAAATCACCTAAAGTGACACTAAACTCAGGAGTTAAACTTTAAAAATGCATTCAAGTACCTTACCTAATAATACAAATTTAGCTTATTTATGTATCACTTGGCTGTAGATCCTCAAATCATCTCTGAATTCATACTAACACTGTCCTTCCTTCTGGAGGGTGGCTACTTTTGTTCTCCATGGTCCCTGTGTGTTGTAAAGTAGCCACCACTCCAAGCTTGCTCCCGTGATGGACTACAATCTCAATACAAATCAGTAAACTAAACGTGCGATTTTTGCCTATTTTCCTTACAACATGAAAGAAGTCTATGACCTGGCACCCTATAAATTCTTGTGCTAGCCATTCCACTACATCGGCTGACAACACACCTACATACTGCACTATTTTGTTCTAGGATAGAAAAACTGATACAACAAGATGTACACTAATAATATTGAAAATGTAATCATACTTACCGCAATTTTCTTTTCCTGGTTATACATGCAGTACCCTTAGCCTATATAAGCCCCTCCTCTTCCCGAGTTTCCCAGTCTAAGTACCAAGCTGGGTCCTCCAATGGGTGGGCCTCAGTGCTGCCATGGAGTATAACCAGGAAAAGGAAATTGCAGTAAGTATGATTACATTTTCAATATTCCTGATCATATCCATGGCAGCGCTGACAAATGGGGATTCCCCAAGCATAAGTCAGGGTGGGAAATAAAAAAAACAATCAACCACAGTAATGCATGCTGAAAAATAATTTAATGATTGACCCCATGGCGAGAAAGCAACACGCTTCTGCCAAAATGGTCATTAACTGCAGCTCTAACATCCAATCGATAATGTCTAATAAAGGTGGATTTGAAGCCCAAGTAGCAGCTCTGCAAATCTGGTCTGAAGAAACACCTGCCGCTGCTGCCCACAAAGAAGACATAGCACGTGTGGAGTGAGCCCTGATTCCTTCCGGCGGATAAATCCCTGCTGCTCGATAAGCATTAATGATTGTGGAAACAATCCACCTGAATTCCGGAACTGTCCGTAGAATCACTCTATCTTCATGGAAGATGAGAAAAGGCTTGTTATAACTGCAGGCTTGAAGCTCCGACACTCTTCTCCCGGAAGCCAAGGCCACCAGGGAAACCGTCTTGTAGGATAACAATTGCGGAGAGACTTCCTCCAATGGCTCAAAAGGGGGCCCCGAAAGCTTATCCAACACCAGAGGAAGATCCCAAGATGGGTAGAGGGTCCTCCTGGTAGGATTAACCTTACCTTACTGCTTTCAAAAATCTCGCAATGTCCAGGTTTTGGGACCATCTAACCCCGGTAATGGCTGAAATAGCCGAAACTTGCACCTTGAGGGAGCTGAGACTCAAGTTCTTCTCCACACCTCTCTGGAGAAACTCCAGGATAGCCCTCGGTGAAGGTTGGGAAGGATCAACACTGCACTCCCTGGCCCATGTAGAAAACACATTCCATACCCGGTAGTAGGAAGCCGAAGTGGACGTCTTCCTGGACCGTAACATTGTATCCACAACAGCTAGAGAAAACCCCGACTTACTCAGCCTCTCCCTCTCAACAGCCATGCCATCAGTTGGAGGCTCTGAGGATTCGGGTGCCGTATCGGCCCCTGAGAAAGAAGATCTCCCGACACTGGGAGCTTCCAAGGATCCTGGACCCTCAAGGACATCAGAAGAGGGAACCATAGCCTCCTGGGCCAATAAGGAACGATGGCAATGACCGTCACCCTCTCTTGCTCCACTCTCTGGAGCACTGACATGATCATCGAAAACGGGGGAAAAACATACGCCAGAGTGCCATTAGGCCCACTTGTGGCCTGCCATACTTCCGAGTTAGGCAGTCGAAGATCCGTTTCAAAAGAGACCACTCGGTAGGGTCCACATGATTCCTGCTGAGATAGTCCGCCACTAGGTTCTGGGCTCATGGCAAGTACACTGCCTTCATTCCTTCCAGATTCAGGACCGCCCAAGTCATCATACGTGACAGAATACTCATCATATTGGGGCTCCTTGTGCCCCCCTGATTATTTATGTATGCCACTACTGTGGCATTGTCCACCAGAATTCTGACCCATCTGCAACGCACCTGGGTCTGAAAGAAACATAGTGCTTGGAACACAGCCTTCAGTTCCAGCAGATTGGAGGACTTGTTCCGCCATTCCTGAGGCCATTCTCCCTCTGCATATCGGCCGTCCAGATGAGCTCCCCAGCCTAACCCGCTGGCATCCGTAGTGATGGTGACCCATGGGACCTCCCCCAATGGGAACCCCTGAAGCAGATTCTGGTCTTGGACCCACCACCTCAGGGAGTGGGTGACCTCGCGAGAAATCCGGATCTGCTGCCTCTTGTCCCGATATCTGTGCTGCTTTAGGAAGGAACTCTGAGCCACCCTCATATTCCACTGAGGACATGGAATCCAGCAGGCTCATGAAACACTCGGCTGTGATTTGCGTGTGGGATCTGACCCATTCCGTCTTCTGTTTGATCCTTCAAACTCGGTCTCTGGACAGCTGAACCAACCCTGCATGTGTATTGAATTCTGCTCCCAAATACTCCATTATTTGAGCTGGAACCAGATTGGTATTTCCAAATTCAGTACCCATCCAAATCGTTGCAGGGTATCCATGCTGAACTCCCTTCTGAAGATCGCTTCTTCTCTGATTTTGCCAGGATCAACACGTCGTCCAGGTAATGGAAAATGTTGATGCCCCGCTTTCGGATCTCCGCTATGACAGCAATGAGAACCTTCGAGAAGGTTCTGGGGGCAGTACTGAGGCCGAATGGCATTGCCATGAACTGATAATGCCTGTGGTCAACAAAGAACCTCAGGAATTGCTGATGATCCGGGGCCACCAGAATGTGGAAGTATGCGTCCTTCAGGTCGATAGACACCATCCACATATTTGGACGGACACACTTGGTAATAGTCCGAAGAGGTTCCATTTTGAATTTCCTTAGGTTCATGAAGCGGTTGAGCTGATGAAGATCCAGGACTGGTCTCCAACCGCCCCTTGATTTGGGCGTCAGAAATAAATGGGAATAGAAGCCCAGAAGCCGCTGATCCCCTGGAACAGAGATAATAGCCCTCTGGGTTAACAGGACTTGCACAAGCCTGTAGCCTTCGCTGATGATGTTCAGTACCCAGGCATCCGCAATATAACTTGCCCAGAGATCTGAGAACAGTAGCAGTCTTGCCCCCACTCTCATGTCCCTGGGATCGGCACCTTCATAAAGGTGTTCTCGGACTTGGTGAAACCCGAGTTTCTGCCTCTCCCAGCTCTGGAGATGCCAGATCCCCCTCTCCATGGCCGAGTCGAGAGGACTCCCTTCCGGGTTTGTAGGACCTTGAGTCCCGAAAGGACAAGTTGGTCTGACGGGGCCGTCTGTCTCTGTAACTCCGCTTACTGCCCCTCTCCTGGGGAAGCATGGCCTTTTTACTCTTAATCTAATTCTTGATGTAAGAGTCAAACTCCTGGCCAAACAGCATATCCCCTTGGAAAGATAGGGAGCATAAACTGTTTTTAGATGATGAATCAGCACCCCATGACCTGAGCCAAAGCACCCTGCGCGCTACTACTGAAGCCACCATTCCTCTGGCAAAAGATTGAATGAGGTCATCAGAAGCCTCTGTAGGGAATTCCGCTGCCAGCTTCATGTCCTGCATCTTATCCAGAAGCCTGTGCCTGCTTACTCCCCTCTTAATGTCCTCTTCCAGATCCTCCAACAACAATTTGGATGTGCGGGATACTGAAGACAAGGCCACGGCCGGGTGCAAGCCCATACCTAAGGAAGCATAGGTTTTCACCAAACTGTGTTCGATTTTCCGATCCATAGAATCCTTGAGGGATCCTGCGTTGTCGACAGGCAAAGCGATGTGCTTCTCCAATCTTACCACCGCCGCATCGACCTTTGGGGCTGAATCCCAAGTCCCCGAATCCTTACTGCTGATGGGATAGAGCCGTGAAAATCTGCCTTTTGATCCCATCCTCTTTTCTGACTTGTCCCATTCTTCCTGAATGAGTTTCTTAGTGATCTTGCTCACCGGAAAGCATGGTCTATGTCATCTTTGACCTGCAAAGTGCTTGCTGGAGGGGGACAAGACCTCCTCCTGCTTCCTCATGTCTAATATTTTGCGCACCGAAGCGATCAATGCATCCACTTTCTTAGGTTCCAGTGAAAGGGCGGCCGGCGAATCTTCCTGGTCCGAAGAGGAATATTCACCCTCTGACACAGATCTGGCCTCCTCTGAGTCCATTGAAGAATCCCGTCGAGAACTCACTGTTCTTTGCCTCTTACGGGAACTGCCAGCCTGCCTTACACCTTTTGCCACTGCTTGCTGTATTAGATCCAAGATGTCAGTGGATGTTTTTGAGGCGCCTGCCGCCTCCTTAAAGCAGTCCTCACAAAGTTTCTTTCCTGTCATGGCCCTGGCATCACAAGCCTGACATCTGGCTGACTTTGCCTTTCTCTTCCCCGAGGAAGCAGAGGAGCCATCTCCACAGGGCTAAATGTGGACAAAAAACTTTCCTCAGAAAACACATTCTTTTTTTTTCCCCAATACATATCTCCTAGTCTTACCTCAGCTCCACTGATCTGGATCCACGTGGTGAGAGGTTCTTCCCAACATCCATTCTGGCACCAGTTTGATGGAACAGCACAGAGGAGTAGAGCAGACTAAATAAAGAAAAACATTTATTTTATTTTTTTAATTTGGCGCCATCTCCCGGCCTTGAGTGACATCACCAAACGCCTCACGCAAATCCTCCGCGTATGCGCGATGGCCGCCTGAAGCCGCGAGTTCCCACACAGAGTTGCCCTCACACCGCCGCTGCCGCTACTACGGAACCAGAGGAGAGCCCGCAGACTGCAGGTACGAACCGCCGCTCAAAGCGGCCGACCCAATGCTCCTGCCAGGGGGGGCGGGAATAAGACCCGGCTAGTCACCCCCAGTAGCCCTGGCTACCATACGCCCCACAGTCTGCTGCCTTCAGAGGGACACCCTTGCTCGGGACCGAGTCCTGAGGCCTTCCCAGGGGAGAGAGGCTGAACTCCCCTGGGGCTACAAAGGATCAGTTCCCTAAAAAAAGAAATCCGCAAACAGATAGCACCCTGTCCTAGGGGGACAGGAACAACAAAGACTGGGAAACTCGGGAAGAGGAGGGGCTTATATAGGCTAAGGGTACTGCATGTTAACCCTTTATTGTTCCTGTCAGCTAGGGGTAGGGGACGATAACCCATTTGTCAGCGCTGCCATGGATATGACCAGGAATAAATCTGAACTATGGTCCTTGGTAAAATGTAATGTACAGCACCACTATTGTTTTTATAAAAATGTTAGGCCCCTACAAACAATTTCTCTGACTTTAAATTTTTTTATTTGCTTTACAAAATAGCGTCTCACCAAGCTGTTAAGGAGCAGAGCTGTAATTATTAAGTTGGTCTTGGTGATATTATTTCACAGTGTAGGAGGAACCCAGACACTGCAAAGGTCACTGTACAGGTTGTGTTGTTAATATATGACTAACTTAAGTTCAGGAAACAATGGTTTAAATTAAAATGATTATGTGGCCATAAGATGAATGCAAATGAGTAACATTATATTCAAGGAGTGGAATGCCTATTTTAACTAACATGGAAATCGAATATTAGGTGCATTCTATTTAAAGCAAAAATAAGTGGATTTAAGCTTCCTGTTGTGTGAAAATGATTGTATCCATGGGAACAGCTAAGAGAAAAAAAATATAACCTTCGATGTAATATGGAAAATATACACTTGAAGATATATTCAGAACACTTATGGTACATTTCCATAGTGTGCAAATTAGAATTTAAAAATTCCATCCACAAAATGAAATAAGAAATGTGCTCTACGAACTGTCACCAGAGTTTATACTCAAGGAATGATGATAGCCACCCTGCAAACACCCTGTATGTGTATATATATATATATATAATGTGTGTGTGTGTGTGTGTGAAAAGAGTTATAAATACCCTATTGACGTGCAAATAAAGAGACTAGAAATAAAAAGCTGAGCCTGTGATTCTATGATGCCAACTTATAAAAAGTTCAAAATCATTATGATTGTTTAACAGACTCTAAATAATAAAAAAAAAACATTTCTTACATATACATATTTGGTGTCTGTCTGCTAGGATCCTTGTTTTATCTTCAAAGCACTCAGATTTCCCAATAGGGTGCTCTAATAGCTCCTGTGGCAACCTCATTGCTTGCCTCCAACCGCCGCTGCCTCCCTATTGGGCAATGAGTCCATTTTCTGCATTTAGTGGCTAATAAGAAGATCTGGGGATAGGAGGAGGGGGAGCAGCAACTGACTGCTATGGTCAATATTTGCATAATGCATCAGAGTTTTGAGGCCACCTAGCTGACAGCTCTCAAAAGATAAACCAAGGAAGCAAGGAGACATCTTGAGATTCCTATTCCAGGTATCTAAGAAAATAAAGTGACTCCCCAGATACAGTTTTAGGTTATGTACTGTATTTCAGAAAAAAAAGATGACATCTAAAAATGTTAGAAAGATATAGATAGAGTAGATACATTTGCCTCTATAACAACACATAAAATAGTTATTAACTAGTAAAGTAACAAAATATAACATTTAACCATACTGAATACACAGTGGTCAACGCACATACAGTTATGTCAACATTTTACTACATAATATTGAAAATAATCAAACAACGTTAATGTTTTGAGGAATTTTATGAATAAATGTCCACTTGTTTGCTATAATATATAAAGTATAACTAATCTGCCAAGTTTGAGTTGATAGATGGAATATTTTTCTGTTATTTCTGTCTGCTTTGTCTCACTTTTTTCCCTAAGGCCCCATTCACAAGGGCATTCCAATCTGGTCCACCTGTCAGTTTTTCAGGTCTATCTGGTCAGAAGCCTAGGGGGTTATTCACTAAAAAGTCGAAGGATCCAGCCGTAGCTTCGGCTGATCCTTCGGCTCTCTTCAGCCGCCGGAGCCCTTCAGTTCACTCGAACCGAAGGGCTGCTGTACGGGCTATTCACAAAAGTCCGTACAGCAGCCGAGACTGAAGGCATATGCTTTGGTTCGACTGAGCCAAAGTGACAGCCGAAGCAGGGAGAAAGGCCTTCCGAAGGCCGGCCGTTCGCCTTGCAAATGACAGCTGGGTGGAGCCAGCCATGATCTCACGGCTCGCTCCACCCAGTTGTAATGACAGATCAACATCCCCAAATGACCTGGGGACGTTGATCTGTCATTAAACAACGGAGGTACCGAGCAGAATGGCCGAGCCGAGTCCTAACATGGGTCTGATCCTTTCCGTTTTCTTCCTCCATTGCAAGATGGAGGAAGAAACTGGACTGCATTGATGTTACAACTATGACATCCGTTCCGATCAGCATATTCATATTTATCCCAATGCAGGAATCAGGAGTTTTATAGCAGCTGAACTCTAGGCAGATATAAAAGATACACATCAATGCTGCACTGCAATCATTAATATGGCAGTAATTGTATTTTTTAATGTAAGTGCTGTATATACTGGAATTTAACCTAGCGCCAGCCCCTTGCAGTTCCTGCACGGCAGTGCTGAGTGTGAAGGAAAGAAGCAGCACAAGTAGCCAATGAGTTCACGTGCTGCCAGGGAGCATGCTGGCAGGAGAAGGAAGTAGAGGGAAGGGGAAATAAAATAATCACTGTACTACTTCTCCTTTCACTGTCCAGTCACAAGCAGGGGAGAGTCCATAACATGCTGGGCTCAGAGGAACTGGGTTAAATGATACTGAATGTCAGAATCAGGACATATAGTGATGGGAAATAAGAATTGTCAGGGACAGCTCGGGATTGAACGGAAATATTGCACCTAGAGCTGGTTTTTTATTTTATTTTTTAAGCTTTAATTCTTCTTCTTGTTTTCGGCTGGAGTTCTTCTTTTCGTTTTTCGGTATAGGGTAGGTGAGCGGTAAGTGTGATGGTTAGGCTTGGGGTGAAGCTATGGGTCTGTGGGTGTGTAGGACATGTTTTACACCAGTTTATGGTGCAAAAGCTACATTTTTCCAGCCATTGAGTATATTTTAAATGTATTCTTTGTCTACCAAAGACTTTCAACCCTTTTTTCAGCTTTCTTAACATTTGTAAAATGTTAATGATCCCAAAAATTACACTCCTGTTAGGCCAAGTTGTCAAGGGCCCACCCCCACTCTAGACGCAAAGAATAATGCGTGTCCCACATAAAGACATTAGATTCTCGGCAGTATTCTGGTTCCACCCGCCATTGGAGAAAGAAGAGAGTGAAGAGGAACTTTAATGTTACACGATCCAACTGAAGACACCTGGAAAAAAGTATGTATACATTTTTTTACAGGGTCAGGGGGTGATTTAATCTGGGGGAAAGGTCAAATGTCTGGGGTTATACAAAGCCCAGGGCATTAACATAGATTTAAATTGTTACTGGATGACATTTAGTTTGCTAAAGCACTGTTCTTTATGAACAATTGGCAATTTTTTAATCATAAAATACTGTTTTCACCTTTTATCATCCTTATTTGCAGCTTACTGATGCTGGTCTCCTCTTTCAGCCATAGCATGATACATTACATTAAAGGAGAAGTATTGGAAGAGTAAAATGTACTCTTCCCGATACTTAGAGCCAGCGTGTGACACTGCTGCTGTCACATGCCGGCTCTATAAATCGGGAGCTGAGCAATCAAACCCCTGATCGCTCAGCTTGTGGTCTTCTCCCTGCAGAGAGCATTGACTGTCATTTACCGCTCCCTGCAGGCATTTCCTGCCCCCTCTCTGTTCCTCCAGTGCTCATTGGAGGGACAGACAGGGGAGGGGGTGGGCACAGCTGGCTCTGGCTCTAGAGAGGCTGACAATCAGGCAGCTGGGTGGATTACAACAATATTGGTGGGATCTTTCCTGGCTGCAACACAGCTCTGTGCTATTAGCAAGGAGCCTGCTAGATTCTGAGTTTACGTCACAAAAGTACTTTAGTAAATTTATTCTTGTGACCCAAAAGAGGAATAAAGACAAAAAAAGTTTGACTTTAGTTGACTTTTAATGTGGCAGGATGACCAGATATTATTTTAGCTGCATTTTTATAAAGGATTTTAGTAATTGGATTCACATAATTTGTAAAATTAAAGAAATATGTCATTTTGATATTAGATTTTTGTTCATGATTGTGAAAGTTGAAAAGTACATGTACATAGTTGAATGTTGTTCAGACAAAAGTCAATCCAAGTTCTGCTGGGCAAACTGGAAGTAAAATAAAACACTCATTTTGACTGATAGCATGCAATACTGTTTTGAGAAAGATTTTATTTTTAATCAAAAAGCTTTTTCTCTCTATCTCGCATAACACATGAATTAAAAACCAGCACCATCATTTTTCCATATAAACAAACCTAGCTTTTTAATTAATTTGCTACCAATATAAAGCTGAACAAACTATAGCTGGCAAACTGCACTGCTTCCATTAACAGGGTTATTTTTGGAGCATTTTGTAAAAGCCTTGTGGGTTTCATTGTGAATGAATCAGTGATACCGCTGCCATGGAAACAGAACTCCTCTATAATTGGCTGAACAGTATCTATGCTCTTGAATTTGAACATGTACTCCTCAACTGTGGTTGACGTTAACATCTAATGCTTTGCACAGACATGTCGAAGCCTAGCAACCCATAGCAGCAGTTATGTAATGTTTTATTAACAGAATAAACAGATTTAGGTCACTTTAATTATTTTGCTACCATGAGTGTCTGTGCCATTTAAAAAATCTGGAAAATAATACTTATTGATTTTATCTTATAAAACATGAACAAGGTCAGAAACCATACTGGTGCCCAATATTTCCAGTTTTTAAAAAAATTAACCAATTTATTTCCTGTACAAATTCCTTTAGATATTTATTTTTATTGATATCCGATTGATATATTGATATCTGCTCTCTGATATATCCTGCTGGGATACGCAAACTGCGGACTGCATTTTTTGGCTTATTCATTAATTTTGGGTAGTGGTGTGTAGCCTGTGTTGCCCCATAGAGTACTCTGTTCTTAAAGTGGACCTTTACCCATATCTTAAAAATAACAACAAACACACCTTTAGAAATGTTTAGTAATGACAATCTACAAACACATACCTCTAGATCAGGGGTAACAAACCTCCGGCCCTCCAGCTGTGGTGGAACTACAAATCCCATGAGGCATTGCAAGATTCTCACAGCCACAGACATGACTCCCGAAGAGAGATGCATCATGGGATTTGTAGTTTCACCACAGCTTGAGGGCCGGAGGTTTGCTACCCCGTCCTAGATAGTTGCAGGCTTTATATTCTTTGCATACCTTATTTCTTTTTTCTTCCCCAGTCTTCTGACAGCGGCCATGTTTATTAAGGGCAGATTACTAGATCTAATATTACTTCATGAAACTCTGGCACATGTGACTAGACATGTGACCATGCACATAATCTCAGGGGAGGAAAATGCTTTTTCCCCCTGAGACCTCCTAAGATTACAGATGAGATTTCCCAGCAATGCTCTGCTGATGACAAGGCAATCCCAGTGTGCATTGCATTTGCAATCTGAAGTCCTTTGCCTTTCAAAGCAGGAAGTGAATGCTCTGCAAGCGTAAGTATTTCAAAATCACAGCATTTTACACCTGACATGTCATACATAGAGGGATGCATTGGTGGAATTTTGATTTTTGAGTGTAAAGGTCTGCTTTAACACAGGACAGAAAGCTCTGTAATTGGAGAAGGGACAGTCTTGTGACTTGGACAGGTCACATGAGCAAGCTCTCCTCCCAGCTTTTCCTCTGTTCAAGCACTTGTATTGTCATTCGCCAGCTCCAGACTCCTGTGTAAAGCACAAAGCACACTGTTGTGCAGTAGCTTTTTTTTTTTTAACCCCTTCATGACTGAGGCCCTTTTTTCCATTTTTGCACCCATGTTATATTCCACATTTTAGGCCTGAAAATGACGTAAAACCCCCCAACATTATATATTTTCTGAATGCCAAGACCCTATAGAATAAAATGGTGGTAGTTGAACATTTTTATGTTGCGCATTATTAGCGCAACTCCTTATTAAACCCCAAAATTTAGTGACAAATTTAATTAAATGCCCCAAAACACAACAAATTACCAATTTTTTTAATGAAATATAAAAGATGAGGTTACAACGAGTAAAACGATACCCAACATGCCCAGTTTACAGATTGCGTGCGACCGTGAAACGGCGAAAAACTGCAGTACCCCAAAAAATCAATAAAAGACATGGGTCTTTTACAAACGCTAGCAACGCATCAGTTGAAAATCAAACCAATAGTAAAAAATTGCAGAAAATTCAAAAATGGCTTGGCCAGCTGATTTGAAAAATGTTCCGGAGGGCTTGGCAGCGAAAGGGTTAATGTGCATAGGCTCTTGCAATGAGAAATTTTTTCTGAATATTTTTGGCTTTGAGAAAGGCCAGAAAAAATAACAAGATTCTGCTCCCGTAGACTTCAATGGGGTTTGCACGCTTTGTTCATTTGCAGATTTTTTTTCTATTTTTCAGTGAATGTCAAGCAAACTGAACTTTGCTTGGTTTGTTTATCACTAATTAAGATTTTAATACTTAGAGAACAACATTATCTTGGGGCTAGCCTACTCCTCTTCATGACGCATACCTATGAAATTTCAAACATTCAAAAAGAAACAGCAAACATGGCAGATGCTCAAATTAAAACTAGCTTGGGTGGTGCATAGGGGAAGGTGTACTTGAAAAGTGCACAATACATGCACTGAATCTTACTAGGCCCCGAATAACCTATCTGATTTATTTCTTGTTAAAGGAGAACTATGGGGTCAGTGCTTTTTCCCATAGTTCTCCCCAGGGTCATGGGAGGACACAAACTAGCGCCCTCCCGTCACCCAAATCTCAGTATACCGTGAGCTACGACTTGCGGTATACTGAGACGCCGCAGCCGGCGCGGATCCCGACATTACTGTCGAGATCCACCCAGATCCGTGATTGACAGCTGGCTCTGCCTATCTAGAGGCAGAGCCAACTGTACCCGCCCCCTCCCCCGTCCGTTCCGCCAGTCTGCACTGGAGGATCGGACAGGGGAGGGGAGTATCCCTGCAGGGAGCCGTGAGTGACAGTCGCGGCTCTCTGCAGGGACAGGATCGAGAAGTGAGCGAGCGACAGTATGTGTTCGCTCACTTCCCGATCTATTGGGCCGACTTGTGACAGTTTCATTGTCACACGTCGGCTCGAACTATGAGGGTGAGTGATTTTCACTCACCTCATAGTTCTCCTTTTAATAAGAGTTCTGATAAAGGTCTGCCCTTGAAACCAGACAGTGGTGATGCATGCTTGAAACAGTGGCTGTATGATGTCTAACAGGATCTACCAGGGGCAGTGAAGGTTGAGCAGCTCTCTTCCAATATATTGTTTTATATGACAAAAGGAGTTTGCAAAGAACATTTGTGAAAAACAGTCTTTACTATTTTAAAAAAAGGTTTTATGAAGATGTCACACAATGCTTGTGTGCTGTATCTTCTATAGTGTTTATAAACATTCCTGTTCTGGAGGAAGCCACAAAGCCGTGGGCACTGTGTATTACATTACAACAACAAAAATGAACACTTATCTGGAAAGACATATTCCAAAGTTTCACTGCATCAAGATTGTGTCCTTTTTTTCCACTTGAGCGCTGGATTTTTGTATCAAATGACCTCCTTGCTACCTATTAGATCTGAGAACAAGTCAACATATAGTACCCCTGGAGCCAGCAGATGACATCGCACCAAATATTGAAGACTTTGCCTCATTCTACGCAGGCCAAAGAGCTGAGGACCCTCAAAAGATCTCATGTGGTCTACATGTGGAAACAGAAGGATTGTGCAATATGATATTATGAATCAAATTAAAATAATATTTTCAAAATCTGTTATTTAGGCTCCAACAACATTATCAGTCTTTTCCTGCACCAGGCAGCTTCTATATCTTTTCTATTGCAAATGTAATTGAACATGTGGGGGAAAAGCTACTTCTTCTGCCAGTCTTGCAATACACAACTGCTTTGCAAAGTTGCTTGAAATGCAGCAACATCACCACCGCCTCCTCTTGGCAGTAACCTGAAAGAATTCCAGTTGAATTGAATTGAAATGCCCAATGAGGAAACCCAGAGTGTCCAAAACTTTTCTTTTGTTTTTTGTTTTTAAATTTTGGTAAAAGGGGGAATGTGTATGCATGTATGAGAAAAACAACCTAACTGTACATAGATGAGATGACATCACGGCAGATAGTAGTGATGGTGTGGAGTCATTGTGGCTAGAACTAGATAAGACTGAATCTAGTGGTATACTTATTTTGGGTGTGTGTTATAAACCCCCAAATATAGGGGAAGAGGAGGAGGCTCACCCACATTCTCAAGTGGCTGGGAAGCAGGGAAATGTTGTTATAATGGGTGACTTCCATTATCCAGACATTGATTGGTCAAATGGAACCACACATTCTAGAAAGGCTGGCCATTTTCTAAACCTCTACTGGGACAATTTTATGGATCAGATGGTTGATGTACCAACCAGGAAGAATGCTATACTAGATTTATTAATCTCTAATAATGCGGACCTAGTTGAGGACATAGAAATTAGGGATACATTCTGTAATAGTGATCACAGGGTAATTATTTTTAACATTGGGTACAGAAAAGAGAAGTGTGTTGGTCTGACAAGAACGCTAAATTTCAGGAAGACAAACTTTGATAAGCTGCGTTATCTAGTGTATGACAACAAATGTGACTAATTATTTCTAACACGGAACACTGACGAGAAGTGGGATTGTTTTAGGAATACATTACATAATGCTATTACCAAGTGCATACCATCGGGTAACAATAATAAAAGATCAATAACCAAGCCTGCATGGCTAAATAAAATGGTAAAACAATACATCAAAGACATAAAAATGGCATTTAAGAAATATAAGATGGAAGGAACTACATTGGCATTCCAGAGCTACAAGGAATGTAATAAGAGATGTAAACATGAAATCCGAGCGGCTAAAATAGATTACGAGAAGCATATCACCACAGTCAGTAAAAAGAACCCCAAAAAATTCTTCCAATATATAAACAGTAAAAGGTAAGAAAAGAGCAGGTCGGCCCAATAAAAGAGGAGAACAGAAGATTAATCACAAATGACAGAGAGAAGGATGAGGTATTAAATTCAAAGCTCTTAGCATCTGGCACACTCTGGCCAATGTCCTGCCCAGCTCACTGATGTCACTGGTTGGCATGAGCTGAGTGGGACATTATGACTGACATCAGCATGCGCCCTCTGTCCATTGTCCCGTCCAGTTCACTGATATCACTGGCTGCCAGGAGTGGGACAAGGGACAGAGGCACTGCTCCCCAACCCCCTAACCAGACCTATACTGCCAGCACCTAGCACCATTTTGTCCCCCAGACCTGCACCTCCAGCACTGCAAGTGAAAGTGAATCTGCAGTAGAAAATGATCAGGTTCCCTCCTCTGCCAGACAGGTCTGTACTATAGAACAAAGTAGTGTAAATGCTAGGATTAAATGGACAGAAATACAAAGCCTTTGACAGTAAAACAGCTTTTATATAAGTGAACATTATGTGTATTTAGCTGTTTGTCTGGAGTTCAGCTTTAATGTTTAAACTGTTGTTCTGAAAAAGCTCTAAAATGTGTTAACAATATGTACTCCTAATTACTGGCCTGTTTTTTAAAAGCAACAACAAAGTCTGGTGACCAGTGCTGCTTAACTGATGACTTCCCCACAGCTGTAGCACCAGACAAATCCGGGAACAAATGTTTATTCCCCTGTAGAAATAATAGAAGTCTTTCTGACATCGCCTCCTGTGTTGTTGCCAAGCATTTTCCACATAGCTCTGCAGCAAATGGTGAGGAGGGGTCTGGCTCGTGGGATAGGAGAAGGTCTAGGAATGCCTGATGCTGGATTACTGAGCTCAATTTCCTCTTCAGTGACAGCACAATAGCTTTTATATGATAAAGTAGAAATACCATCAATGTGACCAGAGACATAATTTTTCCACATAAATTACTGTTTAAAAATACTATAAATTGTCTTACCTTTTTAAAGCAATCTATTTCTCTGTACTTATTTCATACTCAGTGAGCAACAGTGATTACTGAAGAGGAAATATCACTGTTACTGTATTAGGCTACTTATTGAACCATGCTGTGTATATCATCATAAAGCCAGGGATTGTCCAAGATCCCAAAGAGCTCACTCCAGGACATACATTTTGTTTCATTATGAATTATGGACAGCTATTTTTATCCATGAGTCATCTGGCTATTCATCCCGTGTTGTCGTGACAGGAGTACTCATTATGGACATGGTTTAGTAGCGTAATAGCTTATCCAGCCAGAAGGTATGCAATGTTTTACTGCATATCTCCAGCCACTCTAGGTGGTTAACACAGCATATACAGTGTACAACAATCTAAATGTGTCTATGCACTGCCTGATCTTTGAAAGCAATGAATTCCCTTTGCAATATTTGCAATCACTAGAAAAGAATTGGACCATGCAGTTCTTCCCTAGGCAAACACAGTGAGTGTATGTAGCTGTGCTGGAGAATTTTTGTGTGAGCAGGTGCAAATTATTTCCATTTTCTTATTGCAAAAGAGAAAGTATATCATGGCAATATGCCATTAACACCAGTTGACCAAACGATTAACACCAGTTGACCAAACGATTAAAAATAAAAATGCTGCAATGCACAAGAGAACAGGTCAATCTCTCACTGTCCAACTTTCTCAATGGAACAATTGTCTGTCTGGTCCTAGGTTCAAATCTTACCTGAGACACCAACAACTGCATAGATTTTGTGAATAATCCCCCTGCTGGCATGGGTTTCCTTTGGTTGCTCCAGGTTTCTTCTCACAGCTCTCCAAATATACTGGTAGATTAACTGTCTACCACCCGAATTTCCCCCTGGTGGTAGCAAAGGTAAGTATGTGCTGTCTTCTTTACAGTGGAAACTTTTTTTCAATTATTATTCTAGTGACAGAGTCACTTTAAGAGGACAAGGATTGATGTCTCAGCCACATTGCTTATCTTAAGAAGAACTTATTATGGGGTTTTAGAAGAATGTTGTCTTTCTTCACACAGCAGAAGCGCAAGAATATAGATTATGAAGAACAGAAAGAAAAGCTCTTTCTCACATAATATGGCCATGTTAAATAAACGCCGGAAAGGATCAAATTAATAAATCTGTCCTCTGTTACAAATATATTAATGTATATAGTAGAATGTTTTTTCCTACTGATTAATTATTTGGTAGGGTCTCATAAGACATTGTCACATTTACTTGTAGAGGCACTCTTGATATATTTGGGGGTGCACAAGGTGTAGCAGAAACCATTCATTTTATTTGTATTACCGTTAGATTCTTTAACCTTTTTGTTCATTCATTTACTCAAAGCATTATTAATTCAGTGACAAAATAATCACAACCACCTTACAACTCAACCGCAACCACTCTTACTGGCAGAAGTGGCATCTTTCCAATAAAGCCAGTGGAACACTATGAGCTTAGACGTACTTGGTATCCCTGGGTTAGATTACAGTGTCTTGAAGGCAGGAAGCACTGGTGGAAGCATCAATTTTATTTCCGTCCGTCCGTTTTTCTACTACGGGCGGACGGCAAGAGGTTAAAGCTGAACTCCGGGCACAACAACTTTCATTTAAATATATTGCTCAGTAGCCACAATGGACAAAAATCAATGCGGGGTGCACCAAATGCCTTTGCCAATGCAGATACTACCCTTTAAAAGTAACATTTATATAATCGCTGTGCTGTACATAGCCTGTGCAGAGAGTAGAGCTGTGAATGGACCCAGCAGGCCCCACCCTGTTTTACAATGAATTACTGCACATATAATGAAAAAATACACAAAGCACACAATATTTGCTTTTCCTTGTGTTCAGCTTTGACTGCAGCGGATCATTCTGATTGTCACCTGGCCCCACATTAGAATGTACAGAGGGCAATATGACCCTTTAAAGGGGAGAGGGGAAAAAGTGTTAAAAAAGTAAAAAAAATCTTTTAAAAACAAGGAAATATATATACATATAACATACTGCATAGTGTAAAACATACATACGGTAGATATACTGTACATGTTGGACTCACAGACATACACAAAATCCAGAAATCTAACAGAATTGTCATTGTTATTAAACACAGAGATTTGACAAACATTCTAAAAAAAGAGCATGAGAAGTACAAAACATGGATGTCACCTTTGAGTCCTATAGGATATCTACTGCACAACATATTGCATAATGTTTAACAAGTTATGTTCAACTGTGGCCAAAGCTTTCTCCTTATTCTCTTTTTCATGTTGATATAAAAAGAAAGTCGGATCTCCTTTTGTGGCAGAGGCTGGTCCGAAAATTCTCAGCTGAACAGTGATTGCAGCCAACCAGCTAGTCGCAGTTCGGGTATTCTGACAGCTGTCAGAATACAATGAGATGGATGGGTAGGGGCTATTCCCTCATCCACACTGTTAGCGAAGATGGAGGAATGGAGGGTCTTTTCAGGTTCAGCCCATGGGGTTTAACGAGAAAGTACAGCGGTTATACAGCCAACTTAAAAGCTGATAGCCCCTCTGCTCCAAACATAGGTCTACTGATGCATTGATGTGTGAGCCTTCCAGTTATAGTCAAAGAGGCCAAATGGGGCATGTACAACCTGCCAACGCCATTGTTATGGAAGGTACTGTTGGGCTCTGGGTAGGACTTAGAGCAAAGAGGGATGCGACGCAGCTGTGAGTTCTGGCTTTTTTACATGCTTGCAGATTAGCCACTAGAGAGAGCAAACAATCCTTCTGCCTTCTTTCTTTATAGCTGTTGAGATACAGCCAACAGAGAATGCATTGCTTTCAACAAGTCAACACCTACTCATAGACCCAATTTAGTTAAGAACTTGCAAACATGTTACAGTATCATTGTGTCTGCAAACCAGGCTGAAGAGCTAAAGTACTTTTACAGCACTTACTGTACTTCGGGCATGTTATATCCACAGAGATGCACACAACCGTAACAGAAGTCAATTCACCAATAAATGTTATTCACTGAGCAGCATACACTGCATTGTTCTAAAGTAAGCTATCTACGTAAAGGCATACCTGGAATCAAATTGGTATTTCTATAATGATTTTAGAGAAATACCTTACCTCATTTCTCTATATTTTAAATAGGAACAACTATAACGGTGACTGTAAAAAAACAAAAAAGAAAGTCATAAGAAGCCATTGTATTTGCTTCGTAGAAGGTATCACAATGTTTTTACTCATACTTGCACAATCTGGCCACTGGAATACAATATCATATGGCGCTATTTGTAGACATATTATAATGATAAATATCCATACTTATTTATGTGCCTAATTTGCTCCGGGTTTTTTTTGAAGATGCTCCATTGCTTGGCTCACACACCTTTTATAGGTATATAGTAGTTTTTTGTGTTTATGTTAAGGCAGAATCTTAACATGTGACCTTTAATGCAACATATTTGCATGCAAGTCACAAAAAGCATTATTTGAATGTTCAATGCACAAGGGCATTGCAATGTAAGCATTGAGCAACAATTAAAATGGCTCTGGTCTGCATGAACATTTGCATATTCATACAAACCAGCAGCACAGTTGTACCTGTAACTCAGCCTTTCTTAACCAAGGTTTCATGGAACCCTGGGCTTCCCTCAGAGATTGTAGAGCTCCCTGACACCAGAAAGCTATTCCACTGGTTCCTCTGTGTTAAAAAAATTTGAGAAAGGTCGATGTAACCATTTTTTATTTATTACAGGTATTATATAGCGCTGACAATTTACACAGTGTACATTCACATCACAGTGCACATTACACATGTAATACTAGAACCTTACTCAAATATTTCTGAAAGAATGGGTGACAGAAGGTAAGATTTGAAAGCAACAATTACGTGATGTTTAACATTTAGAATGCATAGGATTATGGATTTGCTCTTTTTAATTAAATTACAACAATAACCTACTGCAGGTCTTTGCTGCTGGGTGAGCTATGGAAATTAAATGATATGATCATATTAAACAGTGAAAAGGAATTAGACCAATAACTCCTACTACAGTTGGATGCTGAATGTTATACAGTATATATCCGATGATGCTTGGCTGGAAAGAGACAAAAGGGTCATTTGCTAAACAACTGTGCTGTGTTACCTGTTTTACTGCTAATTTAGTCATGAAAAATTAATAGAACATATTTTTGAATGGGAAAGAGGATCTCGTGTTGATTCTATTTTTGCAACTAAAGGGAATACATAGTGGTTTGAACTTTTTTTATTCATGATGATCAGGGCTACAAAATAAAATGAAGAAAAAAAAGCCTTCTGTGTGCATGTTGTTTGCACAGTGGCAGAGGGTGCTGGCACTGGAATGCTGATTTCTGACAGTTACATTATCCAGCCAGCAGAAGAGCAGCGTGGGACATAGAGCCTATAGAGAGGTAAATGCCACTGAACACCAATGCTGGGGGGGCTTTCCTAATCCCACTGACACCAGTCATGGGATATTATTCTTCCCACTGACACTAAAGATGCTGCACTATTCCTTCCACTGACACCAATGATGGGGCTCTGTTCCTCCCACTAAGACCATTGATGGGACACTATTCTTCATTCGACTGACCACTAATGATTACGCCTTTTAAACTCCAACTGGGCCACCAAGATTGGGGCAATTTTTTCTCCTACTAACCTGAGTGCATTTTTTACTTCAAATGACCATGGATCCTGTAGCTTTTCTTGCTTTCACTAATGCCAGGGCACTTTTTCCTTCAGGGCATTTTGTACTCCCACTGCCACTAGTCATAGTCTGGCCCCCAATTAGTCTGATGAGCAGTGTACTGGCCCTTTGCCTACAAAGTATTAAGGATCCCTGGTTCAAGCTGTAAAAACGTAATATACAAAAATATAAAATACAGCCGACCCAAACCGATTATACTTTGCTTTTAAAAAGAATATGTCAATATGGCCAGGTAATAACATTGAGATAACTGCTTCATAGCAGGCGCCAAATGGTATTTGTGCATACCTTTTTGTTAGAATAGAAAACTCATGGCTAAAGCTCCAGCAAACCTTCCTTCAAATTAAAAGTCACATATTAGTTCTACCACTAAAGCAGTTTTCCACACAAAAGTTACATGGGTATGTTCCTATTCCAGCAACAACGTTTGTTTTCATTCATCTCTATAATAAAGCAGTTCCTTTATAGCACTGCTCATTGATTGTTATTGTACCTGGGGTAGTTCAAATTCAGCCTAAATAGTTGGGATATCATTGCCAGACAACCAGGAGCAGTCCACAATTCCAAACTACACCATGGGGAGCAGAGAAAGAAGACCATCTTTATTTGCAGTCAAGAGTCATTGTGAAACACATTGACAATGACTGATTATGAAATGACCTATTACAGAAAATGCCTGAACAAGGACCTTCATGGCAGAATCACCAGGTATTATAACGAAAGTTACAGATTTAAAAATATTGAAGATGACTTTTGAAACCATGTTAACATGTTAAAGCGTATATGGGATTTTTGTAACTGGATTTACTGCTACCGTAAGATTTTAATTTAAATATAATTTTGTATGGCAGCTTTGACCCTGAATAGTGGTAATGAAGCAATGCAGATTGTTCTTGAAGCACATTTCCACCTTTGTAAGTGATTAGCATTTATTGTGGTAATGTAGAGCTGCAGTGATGATATATATGTTTGTACAATTTCATGACTCACACTACTGGCTTTTTAATTTTTTTATGGACTTTAGTAGAGCTGAATCCTAATCATTAAAATTGTGCTCCATAGGAAACTCAGTCTGATACTGGCGTCAGATTGTAAAGCAGGCTATAAAGCAGCTGAACCCTCCCCGTGAGTCAATCTAACAAGATCACACCAGCTCTGCATTGTTCGAGGGGGAATTTGCCACTATGAATACTAATGAATGGGGGGAGAGAGCTCACAGAGAGAGTATTTGTATACACAGACTGCTTGCAAATCACAGAGGCAGCCATTTCAAATTGAGCCATGAGGAGATGAAGAGGACAGCTAACAAAAACGTTTCTGTGTTCATATACCAACTGCATATGCCTGCTCCATGTCTACTCGGTGTACATTGCTGGCATGTGTGGTTTTTTTTAAATATCTCTGCAAAGGTGGAAATGGGCTTTAAAGGCAATCTCTGGCTCCCCTCCTTTCCACCCCTATCATACCCATTTAGCAGTTTTAGGTAAAACAAAATAGTTTCAGAAGCATTTTTTATTAACACCTGCCTAACGCTATTGCCCTTATGCCAAGCCGGCACTTCTTCTGGGTGTGACAACTGGTGGATCCAGAGTTGAAGTCTGTGCCTTCTCTGACACTGTGCCTTCTCTGACGTCTGGTCACTTCTTTGTGATGTCATCATGCTCATCATGCTATGCAGCCTGGGAGGACCCTGCCGATGGACAGCCAATAGGAAGTCTTCATGTCACCCAGGCAGCAACAGGGACACCTGAAGAAGAACCTACTCCTCTGCAGTAAAGAAGATAAAAGACTCGGGACCTCACATGACCATAGATGAGTGTGAGGAGCTTTTAGCTTAGATTTTTTTTAGTAGCTTAGTGATTAG
>NW_017306445.1:400592-430022 GCF_000935625.1 Nanorana parkeri | reverse complement strand
AAGGTAAGCTTTAATAAAAACATGTTGAAAAATAAGAACAAGCGTTGTATCATTGTGATAATTGTGGGTAGGACATTTGAAATCAAACGGTTGCTTTATTAGGTGATATATTTGATGTTACTATTCTGACGATAATATCATCATACTGCTCATTTATCTGGTATTACTGTGCTGGTGTGCCGGCTGAGCTCATCAGTATGAATGGCTCATTATTCTTAATGTAGCAGTAATTATTGTCTGACATATCTGATCACCTATTGTATTTGACAAATAACTCTTATTGCTCAAATGATTTGCCCAAAATGTTCTCAACCTACACAAGAGTTTCTCCCAAAATTACTGTATCTCTTTTAATCAGTATGAAGAATTAAGTAATCATGGAATGAATTATGACAGGGATATAATTTCATGGGGTCTATGACCTGAACTGTAAACTTGTTCTCATCACCTACATTAATCTATAAAAAGCTACAAACAGCTTAGAAGCATACATTTTCAAATTAAGACTTCATTGCTGATTTCTTAGATTTATTTTACTGTATTGCACCTGGTGGTACTCAATTGCTTTCATTTTACTGTACATGTCACATGTAATCGTTAAAGCATCAGTATATCAACATTTTCTTTTTCTTTATGGTATTAGGAGTCTGCTTTCAGAAGTCACTACTACCGGTATTGTTTCTGAGAATTCAAGAAATTGCTTACAGCTGAACGCCAGGCAAGCCATTAAATACACAAGGTTTTTTTGATCTAAGAAAGGATTTATAGTTATATCTATCCAGTCCTGAATCTTACACAGCCCTCTCACACAGCACAGGCAGGTGGATGACACCACTTACAGTGTATCTGTTAACAGGGGCGTCCCGAGGCCGGGTGTCATTGTACCGGAGACCAGGTGACACCCCGCAGTGACGTCATTGCTCATGCGCAGTCATCTAATTGACGCCTGCCGGTGGCCATCTTGGTGATGGACGCCGGTAGAGAGTGGAGGGGACGTTCACCGGGCGGGATAAGGTATGCCGCCGGGTGCCCTCCTCTCGCCTGACACTGTCAGGCTCTCTGGTGACACCAAAATTACTGTCAGTGATTTTGGTGTCACCCCTCCAATGGTGTCACGCGGGTGTGGGCCGCACCCCCCACATCCCCTTGTGACCCCACTGTGTGTTAATAAATATATAATGATGTATTAATAAATACAGAGCTGAAATAAAGAGAAAAGAAAGTGCCTCTTCCTCATGTATAATGCTCCGTTCATACCTTGTTGCTCAAAGCTAAGCGTGACAAAATGTTCAAGACAAGGAATAAAATTAAATTCTATGGTCCCTGTCCACACCTTACTTATTTGTGTATCACTCAAGAAAAAAAAGTCTGTCACTGGAAAAAGTACTTGAGAAACATAGCCACATGGTATTTGATGTTACTCTGCTCTAAATTATTTTCTTTTGACAACTGTTGCAATGCTTTATTGACAGGATGTTTTACTATAACTGCTTTGGGTCATGGCACAAAGCTATATTATGACTCCTGTGTAAGTGCCATCTGTCTAGTGTATAAATCTAGGATTATGTTTCAGCATAATTCTACCTGTGTCCATTATCCACAGCTAACACTGGTATGCTTTTCCATTGGTGATTATAAGATCAGTGTTACATAGGTAATATGGATATGGTAAATATGGATTAGATGGTTGATTTAGATATACAATGATGATAGCTGGCCATGTCTGTCATTATGGAACCACTTCTATTGTTTGCCATGCAGTCTTCACATATATTTTATCATACTCATACACTAGAAAATTCAGATGTAGCTCTCTTTGCATTGCCACATCTGAACATTTTGTATGTAGTGGGCAAAGAAACCAGAACATTGCTATGCAGACCTAACATGCCACCCTAGAGCTATTCCCTGCCTAATCATGATCCTGGCAATTTCTTCCAATGCGGTCACTAAGGTGATGAGAGGGGCACTGCTCTGCAAATGCATCTACTAAACTTAGAGGTAGCTTCAAACTCTCATCATATTTCATTGAACTAGATGACTCATCAGTCTTATATGTTTTATCCAATGAGACTTTTGCAGTTCAGTTACATAATATTTAAGCAATTGCTGGCCTTTCTAAAGAGAATGCTGTTGAAAAGATTGGATTATGTTTTGACGACATAACATAATATCCATCTGACCCCAGTCCTACCTACAGACTGCTTCAGATGTCATTACATCTAAAGCAGTCTGTAGGGAAGGGCAGGTACCCCAATCTAAAAAAAAAAAAAAAATATTCCCATATTCTTCCCAGTGATATTCGCCCTGTTTCCTTTGACCTCTTTCTCTTTACACTGAGTATGTACTCTGATAAACTTGAAAATCAGAGTTCCTCCCAACCTTTATTACATGCCTCATGTAATAAATGGCAGCACCCCCTTGCCCATGAGGCAGCTCATTGAAGCTCACTGCATTTTAACTCTCTGGGCAGTATCCTTTACTTATTGTGGAGTAAAAAGGAAATTAGGTGCCAGTCACAGTAGAAAGTTTAAAGGGTTAATTTAGCTCAAAAAAAAAATAAAGGGACACTCAAAAAGGAAAAAATATAGCTATGGACTCCTCTTCCGGCAAAATCGGCAGTTGGCCTTTAAGAGCAGCAAAACAGAACTCAAGTCCTATACTATACAACAGAAAGTAGGTCCTATAAATCAATCCCAGGTACCTTACAGGATGAGCAGTGAAAATGTATTTCTTCGTACACCAGTAGCAGCTCATACCAAGCTCTCGAAGACTCTCTTCAACATAGCCTCCTCCTAAGATGCTCCATACAGACAGCCCTGCCTCCAGCAGGACAGCAAAATTCTTTAGGCTCCAAGACACCAACCAAATTCTGTCTGCTCAGGCCCAGCACCGCCGTGCCTACGTAACAGGTTTGGGAAGCAAGATCTCCAGCTCCACCTCCTCTGCAAAGCCTCAGTCTGGTTGGAACCAAACCCAGACAGGTTTGCTCATTCCTACATGTAACAGCTTATTTAATATTATATTATAAAAAGCTTTTTTTTAACCTTTGTAACCCGCTGGAGGCTGCAAAACTCCAGCCGCCACAGTTCAGTACCCTATGACAGCACATATAAGACAAGGTCATGAAAGATGCAGGTCTGGCACTTAGCAGCCAGGAGCAAGATTTAGAAAGGCTTTGAAAATAAAATGACAATAAAAAAAGGCAGCAACAGAGCCACAGTACAATCGGCTTAAAGCTGTTTTGTACATGATTTCTTTGTTTTTTTCATGGTCAGGACTAAAAAAATAAACATTTTGAAAATTTAATTTTTATTCATAAGGTAAATATAAAAAAACTGCATATATTTTTGTGTTCTCATTTTGAACCAGCAGTGGAATTTTAGGATCCTTTTCACATTTTTAGTGCTTTCTATTTGCCTCTATGATTTAAAAAAATGTGTTTTTTTTACAGAACTTTGGTGACACTAAACTCAGCAGTAAAATCTTAAAAAATACATTGAAGTACCCTAACTATTAACAAAACTGTATCTTATATGTGTATCACTCGGCTGCAGATCCTCAAATCATCTCTGAATTCATGCTCCCACTGTTCTTTCTTCTGGAGGGTGGCTACTTTTGTTTCCCATGGTCCCTGTGTGTGTTGTAAAGTAGCCATAAGTCAGAGCTCGCTCTTGTGATTGACTACAATCTCAATACAAATTAGTAAACTAAAGGTGAGATTGTAGTCCATCACGGAGCGAGCTTTGATTGGTGGCTACTTTAAAACAGGAACCATGAGTGATTTGGTAATTTGGTCATTTGAATAGGCTGCAATGTTTGTTTTTGAACGCGCTCTCGGACAAAGAAAAAAACTTAAGTTTTCTATGGATGATGACCAAACCTCCATTTAAAAGTAGTAAATTAGGAGAATTTATTTTACGACTAACATAACCCTAGTGGCATAGCTTTATTTTACGACTAACATAACCCTAGTGGCATAGGTATATGGAACCTTGGAGTTTTGTGACCATGTCAGACTGGAAAATTTAAAACAATGCGGTTCAAAAACTGGATCAGACTTTAATGGTTCCCTTCAGGGAACTGGTATTGAAAAATATCAAAGCTGCCATTTCCAAACTTTGCTCTTGCAAATGCTACCTGCCTAGCTGTCACATTGATCAAAATGTATCAATACTCTGACCTGCAGCAAGTATCAGAAGTCTGATAGGGCTCTCGCTATACTGGTTAGTGATTCAGAAAATATTGATGACATTGATGGTGCAGCAACAAGAATTTTCAGAAGGAGGTCAGAAATGGAAGGCTGTACATTTTCTAAGTGCAGGTTTCTTTTAAATAGTAATTCCACATGACAATATGTAATTAAAGAACCATGTCGATAGTCTGTAGATCCTTTTTGTGTCTGTGTGTGTACATACTGTATATATATATATATATTGTAATATTCAGGGCAGATATGTTCCGTAGCCAGCCGTATCAGCAAATAAACTTTTATTCTTATCCACAAACAATCAAATGAAATGGCTTATATTCAGCAAATACAAGCACCTGTATGCTAAGTCCCACCTCAGGGTTAGAGTCCCAGCCTCAGGGTTAGAGTCCCAGCCTGCTCACAAAGGGTTCTAGTATGGACACAAGTGCCCCATCAGTGTCTCGGTAGACTGTATGTCACAGCTTAACACGCATAGCCATGTGTCCTGCTCCAAACACTCCTCTCAGACACCGACTGACTGGCTTCCTGTTCCCTTTTAACACACCCTCTGGCTGGAGGGTTAACCCTTTCATTACCAGAACTGGCTGTAGTCAGGGATGGAGGCACTGTCCCACCCAAAATCTCTCTGAGGCTCCGGATTCCGGGACCCATGTATATTTAACAACTCAGGGAAGACTGCCTAGCAGTTTCCCTTACAAGTCCACCCCTTACTCACCCTGCTTTGCAAGAACCAATAAAAGAAGAGTAGCACAGTTTGTATTATAGAGCTTAGGGAACATACAAATTCATTGCACTGAAGGACTGTAAACTTTAATCAATAAAAGGGCTGGATAAAAGCAAGTGATGTTTTTTTCTGAAGCTACTGTCATTTCTCTTATCAAAGTAAACCTGCCAGGACAATGGACTGGGTTCTCTTTGTAACCCACCAGTTCTGCCACTAATACCTTTCCAACTTTCCCACACAGCCAGCCTTTTGCCAGTCAGAGTGCTTTGATATACCCAGTACTTCCAGGTGTTCTGTACCCTACATTGTGAGATTGTCAGACTTCTTATAAAATATATCTGTATGACCGGATCCCAATGAAAAGTGCTGAGCTCATGCCCCTGCCACGATCAGTGACCAGACAAAACTATCGACAGGTCCAGCATTGGTACAGTTAATGCATTTACTGGCATATATGTCTCCACCAGCCATTCTTGAAGCTATTTCTTCCTGTCTATGGGCAAAGTTAAATGCTAACACTAGAAGGACTTTAATAAGCCCATAAGCTTGAAAAAATATACGTAGTGTAGAGGGAAAAATTAGTTTGTTGCTGAATTATTAAATGGTTAAGTCTATTTAAAAAATCCCTGTGTTTTGTTGCTGATAACAGGCAAAGCAGCCAACTGAATAGTGAGAAATAGATTTTAAAGGCAGAGATAGAAACAGGTCAAATACGGTAACTGCATACATTGCAGCACTATCCAACAAACACTGCCACTAAGCTAATGGTAGAATTATCCTATTTTAAGTTTTTTTTTTTTTATCATTTTGCCTGACAGAATGAGCAGGGTTCAGAGACCTTCCCTGGACTGCAACCTGTGATCAGATATTTTCTGCTGTGCAAATGTCCTAACACACAAATGAACTAGAGATGAGCAAACCAAGCAAAATTCAGTTCCCAGTAGGTTCAAGGAACCCAGCAAACAAGTCCACTAAGACTGAGCGTAGCGTCAAACACCATTGAAGTCTATGGTAGTTGAGTCTTTTTGTGGCCCCTTACAAGGCCAGTTTGCAACATTTTGCTAAAAAGAGGCATGGGTAGTATGGGGGCACTGCCATGGAGGACCATTGCAAAAAAAATGTTTAATAAATATCATTTAGCATTCATTTATTAAATATCATTTATTGTGGCTTAAAGGGCAGCATTAGAAAAACACAAAACTTTTGTTACAGCATGCTTCGGGGATGCCATAAACCTGCATGCAAGTTCTGGAGCAGTATGATGTTCTCCTTTGAAAGTGACATTGTTTCTTTACAATCAGTGGCCAGGGATCAGTCATTTTAATGCCTTCCCGACAGATGACCGGATTATGCCGTCGCAATCCTTTGGTTCATGAACGACCAATGACGGTATAGTCCCGTCAAGCGGTACAATGACACTGTTCAATGAAGGGACCAGCGCTCATTGAGTTACTGCTGTTGCTGGGTCCCTCGGGGTCCGAGGCAGACCCTTAACAGCAGATTAGGTGGTCACAGTCCTGTGAACACAGCGAGAGCTGATCGTAGAGCCGTGACAGCCACAGAGCCGGCAGCAGCTCAATGAGGGGAATTTATCAAAAATGGTGCAGACAAAATCTGGAGCAACCGTGCATGGCAACCAATCATCGTCTCTCTTCCATTTTCAAAGCTTAACCGAAAAAACTGCAGAGAGAAGCTGATCGGTTGCAATAGACAACTGCTCTAGATTCTGTCTGCACCAGTTTTGATAAATTCTCCCACTGTGTTTTGTAAGCTGTGTGTTACAAAAGTGATTCCATGTATCTCTGAGGATAATACTGTATTCTACTCAGAGATTCAGATCGGTCATTCACTCGGCTGCCCTCGGCAGCTTAGTGAATAGACCCCTAAGTATTAAAAGCCCATGTAAATAAAAAAAATAACCCATTAGTGACCTAGTCTAAAACATTTTTTTAAATAAAGTCAAATAAAAGTATGTTAAATAAAATAAATTATAAGAAAATATAGTGCAGAGGAGGCTATTAAATATAGGAGACAAACATACCACTAAATGAGAACCGTGCTTCTGTCTGTCACTACATAGGCTGGAGGATCCTGGGTGACAATATTGACCAAATTTGATCATGACGAACATGAGCTTAACCTGAACTCATAGTTTATCTCTAAACTACACCTACCAGAACAGAAAGTATGGTGGTTCTTCCCAGGGTCAATTCAAGACTCTGGTGGGCCCTGGACAAAAAATATAGAAGTGGAGCCCCCTTCCTCCTCCATCCCTCTCCCTTACCTCCCACCTAAATAGGTCACACAACATGAACAATGTAATATAACATAAATATGACTGACTTGATAAGGTAATCTTGGTAGTAGTAAATAAGTGAACAATGCTTAGGTAAACAAACAAACAACATTGCTTCACAACAGGTACCCCGATTGGAGAGTGTGACATTTGTCCTGACCAGCTGTATATATGCGCAATGATGTGGGCAATCTGGGACAAGTGCTCACTGCATCCCAGCACCTAGGGTTGCCACCTTTTCTTCAAGTGAAACCCAAACACTCTAGTGTCACGTGGCAATTTTTTCTTTGGGGGTGGATATACAGGAGAGAGTGAGGCGAGACAGCCAAGGGAGAGAGCGATGAGAGAGACAGGCAGGAGAGAGAGCAATGAGAGACAGGCAGGGGAGAGAGCAAGGAGAGACAGCCATGAGAGAGAGTGAGGAGATACAGGCAGGGGTGAGATCGAGAAGAGACAGCCAAGAGAGAGAGAGAGAGAGAGGAGAGAGACAGCCAGGAGAGAGAGCAAAAAGAGACAGCCAGTGGAGAGAGCGAGGAGAGTGGGCCCTGGGCAAATGCCCACTTTGCTCTCTGAATAAAGCAGCCCTTGTTCTATCAAGAGATAGTAGTAAAAGCTGAACAGAGATGTGCCTATTTGTTTCTAAACAGTTGTGGTTATTCATAATTGAGATGGCATGCTCTTCAGATATAGATCACTGCAGCACAGGATCACACTATGATATATTCTACCCAAGGTTTTTATTGGATTTGATGAGATACTTCACAATATAAATAATTACAGGTACAGAAAGTAACAACAGTATGTTAATAGTAAAAATAGAAGTATGCAGAGAAAAGTAGTTTAATGAACTCAGATCATTATCATAACAAGCCATTGGGAGTCATAAATGAAGCTTTCAAACTCTAGCAACCCTTTAAACCTAGGTAGCGTTATAAACCCCTCCAGTTCATCAGCAGTCTTCCTGGCACCCCAGCAGCATTCACAGTCTCTGCAACACCTTTGCTGCATGCACAGCAACACTGCACCTAAACTACACCCACAAACTCTGCTGTATCTATGCTGCATCAGCAGCCTTGCTGCATCTCAGTCCACATTAACACCAGGACAACTGCATTTTAGCGCTTTTTTAACTGCATTTTTGTGTGTTTTTGACTTGCAGTTTTAATGCTCGTTTCAGCGGGGTTTGCAGGTGTTTTCTGTTCATATGTAAGAGCATTTTAAAGCTTGTTTCCAGCTCATTTTCAGTTGTCTCAGCTGCAAAAACGAGCTTAAAAAAGCACAAAAAAGCGCAAAAACAAATTGATCGGCGCGTTTCCATTGAAGTCTATGAAGCAAAATTAGCTGATAAGTGCCACAAAGGAAGCTCATGAACTATTTCATACAACGAGAGTATTGTTTTGCTCAAATCAGCGCATTTGCATGAACGGCCCCCACAGGAATAAATGGAATTTTAAATTGAATGCGTTTCAGCATGGAAAAACGAAATGCCCTGGTGTGAACAGGTCCTTAGGTACGGTCAAAGGCTCTGCTGCATCTCTGCTGCACCCACAGTCTTTGCTGAGTACTATCGGCATTCACAGTACCTGCTGCACCTCCACTGCAGCTGCAGCCTCCACTGCACCCCAGAAGCATTCACAGTCTCTGCTGCATATTCACTGAATCCACAGCCTCCGTTGCACCCACAATCTGAGCCTCCACTGTGCCTTCTCTGCACTTGCAAACCCCAGTTGCTCTGCCTCCTGTTACTCAGTGCCACTCTCATCCAGACCCTCCTCTGTGTCTGCAAGTGCCTCTTGAGTGACCTGGTAGTAGACAGTAGCTGTACCTAAATTCCTGTGAGGGGTCCATGGTAGACAATCAGCTACCTCTCGGATTCCGCTTGCAAAGAAAGCCATCGCACAGAGGAGAAGGGCCCATATCTCGGTCTGTGACATAAATTAAATGTTTAACGGCTTCATAAATATGGTCTATCTTTATTTTAGAAAGGACTCAAAAAATAGAAAAAGGGGGTCAGAGCAGTCACACCTCTGGTAGGTTTCAGTTATAGACAGTGTCTCAAAGTAAATGGATGCTGCTTTACTTGCACTTTAGAAAACTCATAGTGCTCTGGGAATATTGTGTCAATACAATGATACAAAATACATGTAAAAAAAGGCAGTTATAAACAGTGTGAACTCATTTAAAACAAATGTATAAACTTAAAAAGTAAAATAAAACTGACCCAACGTTGTCATTAGTCTAATGAAAATTGTTCCGGAATGGTCATTCTAAATTCTTTTTAAGATATAACCATTAATTACATGGAAACTCTTGAGGTCTTCATAGTCAATGTATACTAAATATTGTAGTTCTATACATCTGGGTATGTTTATTAAACTCCAAAGGCTTTTCATCATGGCTGAGGAAGGAGAAATGTTCTATATTATTTCAAAAGTATATTGTCAAAACAAACTGAAGAGCGTCACATCCCAAGCAGATTAATTAGTGCTGATGAAAGCAGTTCATTTTGTATCCACATGGAAACTGCTGACACCATTCGCACATTCAAGATCACAGCTACAGTTACAGTGAAATATAGATGGTAACACTGAATTTGGAGAATGTAATTGGATAAGTGAGAATATATTCCACAGTACAGTTTGAAAATACCATGCATAAATCAGGATATTTCTAAATGTGTTACTGCAGGAAAAAAAAATCAGTTTTAACCACTTGAAGACCAGGTGTTTAGACCCCCTTCCTGGCCAGGCCATTTTTCAGTATTTAGCGCTGCGGTACTTTGACTGACATTTAATCCGTCATGCAACGCTGTACTGAAATGAATTTTATACCATGTTTTGGGGACAGATAGAGCTTTCTTTTGGTGGTATTTATTCACCACTGGGGTTTTTATTCTTTTCTATATTTCAGAAAATTTACTGCAAATTCTGGGGGAAAAAAGTGTTTTTTTACATTATGTTAGGAAACAATTATTATTACCCAATTTTTTGGTAAAATATAAAAGATGGGGTCACGTCGGGTAAATAGACACCAAACATGTCATGCTTAAAAATTGTGCGCACACGCGAAATCGCAAAAAAACTACAATACCCAAAATTGACCATAGACGACGCTTTAAAAGCTTTTACCGCTCATCAGTTTAGTGTTATTAGTGATAGATGGCCCTAGAACTATTGCTCTCATTCCGACGTTCGCGGCGATATGTAACATGTGCGGCGTAATGGGCGAAATCGTCGTTTTCACACGTATGCGCACCCGATGCCTGTTTGCATGCGTGTATGTATGGGGGGGACTTTAAAAAAAATGTAATTCTTTTTTATTTGTAACTTTACATTTTTTGGGGGGAAACTTTATTGCTATCACATAGGGGGGTTAGAAAACCCCCTTATGTGATAGCAAAATATGTGACAGGTCCTCTTTATGGAGACATCAGGGGTCTCCAAGACCCCTAATGTCACCTAGGACCCCCCGGAAGAAGCTGATGAAGCAGAGATCTGCTTCATCAGCTTCTCTCCAGCGTCTGAAGCTGGAGAGTGACACAAGAATGCGGAAGTGATGTCATATACATCAGTTCCACATTCTGACAGCGGAGAGGGGACCGGGCTCTCTCTGATCCCCTGTGACAGAGGCCGTATGCTGGTCCCGGGCTCGCACCGGGCATAGCAGAGCCCGGGACCAGCGTGACAACGGGATGGTGGGGGCGCATAGGGAGGGGGGCACGTGGCTGAGCGGACGTCTAAAGACACCCGCTCAGATCTAGAGACCTCTCGGCCGGCTGTTTTTTTACAACGGTCGGCCCTGAGGTGGTTAAAGAGTAATTCCACTTTTGTTGAGAAAAAAAAATCAATCTTCTCTGAGTGATCTGTGTACTCTACAAGGATTTTAACAAACTTAGTTGCAGTTTTTAACCTGTTTCTGTTGTGAAGAAGAAGCTGTTTATTGCAGCATGTCCTTTCCAAACTGATCCCTGAATGGGAGGGTCTGGGTTCATTATAATCAACTGGTGCGCTCCCTGTTCTAATTGAAAGGAGAAGTGTCTGCATTCATTTAGTAGTAATTGATCCTTAGGAAGTATCTCAACAAAAATGAAATTCCTATTGCAAGGGATGCTTTTTTTTCATGTATCTTAGAGCAGACATCTGGGAAAATCAGTCAGCCAATCTCAGAAACAGTTACATTTTTGGGTGGAGTTCTGTATACTAACTGTGTACGAAACACCCCCAGGTCGCCATATTGCATTGAATTATTTTTACAGATTTAGAACATTACAGCAGCTACAGTTTTAAAATGAAAGACATTTTTTAATAACATTAAATTACAAAATGGTTTGTGCAACAATTATATATGCTATATTATTTTTTTAAAGATTTTATTCATTTTTAAAGTGGAGTTTTCCTTTAAGTGAATGCTAGAACTCACAATAACTTTGAACCTATAAAGTGATTGCACACCTAAAAAACAGACACTTAGAAGTGCTTAGACATAGTATAATTCCTTGCACCTTGCATACAAACATGAACACATCTGCTTTATAATGGAAATCTAGACTTTCACTCATAAAATCAAGCTTGGACCACCCCCTCCCAACTTTTGGTCAGGTAGGCCACCTATCATAGTTTTGGCCAGTAATGAGTCAAAAGAAGGCTTAACTGAGCTGGTATTCCAATGCTGAAACTGAGATTTGCTAAATTTAAAACAACCAAAGTTTTAGGGTTTCAGGGGTGCTGAGCTAGGTGACATCACACCTCTTTTCTCAGTTAGCTTTTACTGCAAATTCTGGGGGAAAAAAGTGTTTTTTTACATTATGTTAGGAAACAATTATTATTACCCAATTTTTTGGTAAAATATAAAAGATGGGGTCACGTCGGGTAAATAGACACCAAACATGTCATGCTTAAAAATTGTGCGCACACGCGAAATCGCAAAAAAACTACAATACCCAAAATTGACCATAGACGACGCTTTAAAAGCTTTTACCGCTCATCAGTTTAGTGTTATTAGTGATAGATGGCCCTACAACTATTGCTCTCATTCCGACGTTCGCGGCGATATGTAACATGTGCGGCGTAATGGGTGCAATCATTGCTTTCGCAGGTATGCGCACCTGACGCATGTTTGCATGTGTGTATGTATGGGTGGGGGCTTTTTAAAAAAAAATGTCAATTCTTTTTTATGTGTGACTTTAATTTTATTTTGGAAACTGTAATTTTTTTTCCTATTTTTTTTTTCACGTAACTTTATTGCTATCACATAGGGGGCTAAGAAACCCCTCTATGTGATAGCAAAAGATGTGACAGTTCCTCTTTATGGAGACATCAGGGGTCTCCAAGACCCCTAAGGTCACCTAGGACCCCCTGAAGAAGCTGATGAAGCAGAGATCTGCTTCATCAGCTTCTCTCCAGCGTCTGAAGCTGGAGAGTGACACAAGAATGCGGAAGTGATGTCATATACATCAGTTCCACATTCTGACAGCGGAGAGGGGACCGGGCTCTCTCTGATCCCCTGTGACAGAGGCCGTATGCTGGTCCCGGGCTCGCACCGGGCATAGCAGAGCCCGGGACCAGCGTGACAACGGGATGGTGGGGGCGCATAGGGAGGGGGGCACGTGGCTGAGCGGACGTCTAAAGACACCCGCTCAGATCTAGAGACCTCTCGGCCGGCTGTTTTTTTACAACGGTCGGCCCTGAGGTGGTTAAAGAGTAATTCCACTTTTGTTGAGAAAAAAAAATCAATCTTCTCTGAGTGATCTGTGTACTCTACAAGGATTTTAACAAACTTAGTTGCAGTTTTTAACCTGTTTCTGTTGTGAAGAAGAAGCTGTTTATTGCAGCATGTCCTTTCCAAACTGATCCCTGAATGGGAGGGTCTGGGTTCATTATAATCAACTGGTGCGCTCCCTGTTCTAATTGAAAGGAGAAGTGTCTGCATTCATTTAGTAGTAATTGATCCTTAGGAAGTATCTCAACAAAAATGAAATTCCTATTGCAAGGGATGCTTTTTTTTCATGTATCTTAGAGCAGACATCTGGGAAAATCAGTCAGCCAATCTCAGAAACAGTTACATTTTTGGGTGGAGTTCTGTATACTAACTGTGTACGAAACACCCCCAGGTCGCCATATTGCATTGAATTATTTTTACAGATTTAGAACATTACAGCAGCTACAGTTTTAAAATGAAAGACATTTTTTAATAACATTAAATTACAAAATGGTTTGTGCAACAATTATATATGCTATATTATTTTTTTAAAGATTTTATTCATTTTTAAAGTGGAGTTTTCCTTTAAGTGAATGCTAGAACTCACAATAACTTTGAACCTATAAAGTGATTGCACACCTAAAAAACAGACACTTAGAAGTGCTTAGACATAGTATAATTCCTTGCACCTTGCATACAAACATGAACACATCTGCTTTATAATGGAAATCTAGACTTTCACTCATAAAATCAAGCTTGGACCACCCCCTCCCAACTTTTGGTCAGGTAGGCCACCTATCATAGTTTTGGCCAGTAATGAGTCAAAAGAAGGCTTAACTGAGCTGGTATTCCAATGCTGAAACTGAGATTTGCTAAATTTAAAACAACCAAAGTTTTAGGGTTTCAGGGGTGCTGAGCTAGGTGACATCACACCTCTTTTCTCAGTTAGCTGGAATTACTTTCTTTCTATTGACTGTAATTTCAACTAATAGAAATCTAATTCCAGGCAATTTGACCTTTGAATGTGAAGTTTTACACAGTTTTCACACCTGCTATCTAGGGATTGCAAGAGAGCTGTGACAATAAATGGTGTAATAAAGAGCTTAAACAACCAATATGCACAGTTACTGTTAGAAGGATAAATGGAATTGCAAGTCGTATAGAAAAAAAAATAGCAATTGGTTCACTTTGCTTCTTCAAAAAAACAACAACTTGAGGTTGAAAAAATCAGCTTGCTCCATATGTACCCCTTGAATAAAACTAGATCAATTGATATCAAATTTAAATTAAATTTCCATAGCTGCCCACAAACCAAATGGAATTCAGAGACGGACTGAGAAGGTCTGAACACTCTGCTAAAGTGGGAGAAAATACATGGAACTGGTGCGAGTGCCTCCTAAATGCCTATTTCCTGCTGGAGATAACAAAAGTTCATAGACTAAACCTCCGTGTCATGTTTCAGTTAGAAGGTGGAAGAGATGTAGAAACATCAAAAACAGCTAGAACATGTACCAGTAGGCAATTAGTATCTACAAAGAGAAATAATGTAGGTTAATAAAGGGTCAGTCCTCTCAACAGTTTTAAATGGATGTCAGAGGGATTAACAGACCACTAGGTTCTTATATTTCTTTGGATTGGTCAGATCTGCCTGCCAGAGCATCCAAATTTTGCATTGCTGGCATTGAATCTTACAGCAGGCATCTCACTCATTTTGCTGCAGTCTCAGATTGTAATATGACATAAATGAGGCAAGAGTTCTTGCTCTTGGTGCTCCCTGGAGATATAAGAAGCTAGTGAGGGATTGACTAGCAACTACCTAAAATGGATAGATTTGTTCTGAAGAGACTAGCCATTTATGCTGCACTTATGTTTATATAATCTAATTCTGCTGAAGATCCGAAAATTGCAGTAACTGCAAGTGAATGATGAACAAGGTTATTACGGTAAAATATTATCAGAGTAGAAGAGTAAGGCAGGTTGGATTTACAATAATTCTCTGTTATCTTTATGCCTGCCAAAAGTGAAACTCCACACCTGGCAAATGTATACAGCTGTAAGCACAATCAAATGCTTTTTCCACTACACATTAGGAAACCAAAAGAGTATTTTTAAACCGTGAAAATTAACAAATAAATTGTTATCTACAGTGAGAACCATTTTGTAAGCTATATTTCCAACCAAAGCTTACTTTTATATAAATAGAAATAAATTAGCATTTTTACTTGAAACTCTGGTTTAAGGAAAACACTAGGGAACAGGAAATATCAAATTCGGAAACGACATTGGCTTTATAATAGACAGTTTGGCTTGTATGTATTTGCTTCTCTTTTTAGACAGGTATTTCCCAGCAAAAAACCCTTGCTAATAGTTCCGATGTAGCTATTGGGTGACACCACAAAAACATGGCGCTGGCACCTACTATTTCAGACATCAATCTTTCAGTGATTCTATTTTGCTTTCTAACATCAGATACATTAGAAGAATGTGGTCCATAGATTGGTGGTTATCCCAGGGATTGCCCACACACAGTAACAAGTTTTATTGCAGAATGCACACTACTCATGGCAATAAGGCAAGGCTGTCGGAGCTTGTAGTTTTAGTAGGCATGTTATGCCACATGGTCATGACCTAGAGCGCCTGTAAAATCTCTCCTATTAGTCAGCACTTGTTGAAGATTTAACCCTTTCACCACCGCTGCGTTTTGTTTTTGTACACATTATAATCCACATTTTAGGCCTAAAAATTACTTAAAACCCTCAAAACATTATATATATATATATATTCTAAAAGCAAAGACCTGTAGAATAAAATGGTGGCAGTTGCCATTTTTGCCAAACAAAATTTTAGCAAAAAATACTTTTAAGTTCATTTTAGTGCCCAAAAATACAATATAATAAACACTTTTTTAAATAAAATATTAAATATGAGAGTACAATGAGTAAATAGATACCCAACATGCCCAGGTTAAAAATTGCATCAGTCCTTGAAACGGTAACAAAATAAGGTACCTCAAATGGTCCATATGCGACCCTGAAAACTAAATAAAACTTTATAAAGTTTTATTTATTTAAAAAAACATTTTTTACTTAACTTGATTGCTATGACATAAGGCAGGGGGCTTACAAGCCCCCATAATTGCTTCCAATGTAAAGCTGGCAGTTGACTTTATACATGTAAACAGAGTCCCGGCAGAGTCTGTTTAAAGGGTTTCCAACCCCTCACTTATTTTGCATATATCTACTGCTTGTAAGCAGTAGATATATGCAAATTTTTTTTATTTAAAACGCTTTAAAAGCGGTTTAAACTTACCCCTGTCTTTGCCGCACGCTCTAGTCCGAAAATGCTCGGGTGGCCGCAAAGCATCTTGGGGCGGGTGCATGCGCAGTTCGGATTTTCGGCCGTGAGACGAGGAGAGACACAAGGTAAGTCTATGGACGCGTGCACCCACATGTAGAGCTGCAACAACGATTCGATTTAGTCGATTAAAATCGACGATCGATAACGTTACCTTATCATACCCGTCCTCCTTATTCCTGCATCATACCCGTCCTCCCTATTCCTGCATCATACCCGTCCTCTCTATTCCTGCATCATACCCGTCCTCTCCAATACCAGCAGCTATAGAGGAATACATCAGAACCCTGCAATAATACATTATAGTATAATTACTATTGCTGCGATTTGCTGTATTCCTCTATAGCTGCTGGTATTTTGCATTGCGCCGCTGTATAATGTACTATATTGCACACCACACTTTTTTTTACTTCCACCACTCCAAGCTTGCTCCTGTGATGGACTACAATCTCAATACAAACTAGTAGTCCATCACTGGAGCCTTTTTTTTTTAAATCCGATTAATCGATTAATCGAACTTAATAATCGGCTAACTAATCGATTATGAAAATAATCGTTAGCTGCAGCCCTACCCGCATGCAGACACCGTGGGACAGGAAGTGACAGCAAGGACAGAGGAGCCGACCCCAGTATCAGACTGAGTTTCTTGTGGAGAAAATGTTCAAGTTGTAGGACTCAGACCTACTAAAAAATCCATAAAAAGTTTAAGACAGCCAGCAATGTGAGTCATGAAAATGCACACACATATACATCATCACTGTACCTCTGCTGAAAATGGCCTTTAATGTGGCTTAATGAGCATTAATGAGCATTCAAGCATTTTATAAAGCATTTATTCATTTCTAAGCCACTGTAATGCATATTCCTTGAGCATAATTTTTCTACCACTATTACTTTTTCAATTTGTATTTTACAGCTTTTGCATAAAGGGAGTTTAAAAAACACTGCTGCAGGTATAAAGAGCAGACAACTAGACGTTCCTGCACATATTCATGGCAGCCTCTAATTCCTTGCTTTTACAACCAAATCCCTGGCCATTCTGACAGGCAAATCTTTGGCACTTCCTGATAGTGCCAAAGCTTGCCCACCCGTTTCTGCCTTCTGAAAATTCCCATTGGCCAGTGGGGCTGACCATTATAGGGATGGGTTAATAGGAATATGGGGACATATTTTTTTTTGTACATGTCAAAAATACATTATCTGGGCACACCTTTTCCTACATAGTGGGAAGCTGTCAAATGCAAACTACATGGCATGTTTATCTAGCAAGGTTATTATCTTAATAAGGAAAGTAAGTACAATATGAACAGGATATAAACTCGAATCCAGCACTGAAGCAATCGTTATGTGGCTCTCTGCTACTTTCCAATACAAGGCTAGAATTTTAGAAAATTCTCGTCTAGGCCTTACTTCATCATAAAGACAAAAATTGCTGGCACTAATATGAATATGCCAACAAATGCAGTAGGAATCAACATTTTATTCCTCTGGCCATGTCTCCTTGAGGGGAGCCTATTGACAACACACTCAAAATAGCAAATGCTTATCAGAAATTATACAGCATAAAGTAATATTTCACATACAGTATATATATATATATATATATTATTAATATTATTATTATTATTATTATATAGGATTTATATACTGCCAATAGTTTGCATAGGGCTTTACAAAATGGGGGAGACAGTACAGTTACAATACAATTTCAGTACAATAGGATTAGAAAGGCTCTGCTCGGGAGAGCTTTCAATCTAGTAGGAGGGACAAAAGGTCAAGTGCAAGACTTTGCCCAATCAGGGCTTAGTACTTTGTAAAAGCCATGATTGGGCAAAGCCATGATGACTTTGCCCAAACATGTCTCACCTGTCAGGTGACATAAAACTGTACACTGTTGGGCGGAGCTAGCTGTCACCGATAGCTCCGCCCAATTGTTTATGTTTTGCCAGCATCTGTCGAAATGACAATATGCGGCGCGTGTTTGCCACGACAGGACGGGACAATGGTCATCATTTAAAAAAAAATATTATTTGTATTTATTTTTTATTGTTTTATTTTGTCAAGTCGCAGTCGTCGTGGACAACGCTGGACGTCGTGATTGACCCTGAATTACGTAGGTGGATCCATTTTGGGGGGTTAACAATAAAGGACTTGTCAAAATCCTTTGTTGTGTTTTTTTTCTCAAATTACTTACCCCCCTTACTCATTCACAAGGGGGGGGAGCATCTGGGTGCCCCTTTATTAAAGGGCTACCCTGATGTGAATAAGCCCCCCGCGCGCAGACCCCCATAACCAACGCTGCAGGGCTTGTGGGGAAGAGGCCCTTGTCCCCATCGGCACGGGGACAAGGTGCTTTTCCAGGGGCGACCCATTTCCAGGGGCGACCCATGTGGACACCCATAAGCAAAATTCTTCTGGTTCACTAAATGCTGCCATCCCAGTGCTTTTGTGTAGGGGGTCATGTTTTAATTACTGTTTCTTTATTGTGTACTATACTTCTTAAAAAAATAAAGCTATTGGCCAAATGGGAAAAAAAGCAGACACAACCTGTTTCTCTGTTAGGATCCTTGCTGTGTGGTTTCCTGCAGGTAAAGTGCTGTCAGTTTACTGTTATATTTAGCTGTATGTAGGTAACCACTAACTATTGAAGTCCAACTGAATGAATCTGTTCAGGGGGATGTGGTTGCATTTCAACTACAAACAGTAACACATGCTTATGTTATTAGTAGTGCAAGGAAGTCCACCGAGGACCAGCACCTTTTTCCCCCTCCTGTTTCCTGGTGTGACAGGCATCTCCAGCTGCTAGGCCAATAGGTTTTAGAAGAAGCCCGAGAGTTATGTATTATTTAAAAGAGGTTAGACATTGCAGCATACACATACATGCATTGGGCACCAGACAAAAACACGCAAGGACCACCCTAAGAACCACCGTGGCAGACTTTGCAGGACTGAGTTATTCCTTTGGAGGGGTTCACCCAGACAAGCGCCTGTCAACCAAGGGGCAGACCCTAGTGTATGGCATAACCAATAGCTGCTGCTGTCATTGCTTTGAAGCAAGTTTACTTATTTGACACAATATTTGCTATATTAGGCTAAATAACACTTCTAACATATTTCTGCTTACTACATTGTTACATGTTTGTGTTCCCAATGTTTACCCTTTTGATATAAAAAGCAATATGTCTTTTCAGTTGAACCACTTTCAAGAAAGTAAGTCATTTAGATGTTAGTATCCCATATAGAAGATCACAACAGTCTAATTTGAGTTTATACTGTACACCTTTCTGTATGTGCAGTAGAACAGAGGAACTTCTTCAAAAAATAAAAGTCAATTTTCACTACGGCTTCCAAAAAAGCCCTTAGAGAGTCTCAAATGTAAAGTCAATAAGCATCAGAATTATCAATAACTGAGGCTTCTAGCATTCTGGTTTTAGAATAATTGGCCTGTTTTAGATCCAGCAGTATTAACTATAATATATGTAATATGCAGTATAATATAGTAGCCGCAAAAGAAAACTTAAAACAGAACTCCACAAACATTTTTTTTAAAATCTGAATTGTAAATATAGGTTAAGTGTTAAGATATGCATGCCCAGGGCAGAAGCGAGGGCGAGGTGACTGAGGCCCGCCTCGGGCGCAGGTGCTGGGGGGGACACAGCCATTAGGAAAAGTGGGGCGGCACAGCTCTGCACAGCGGATTGGTACATATAACTGATATGTACCGATCCTCCACCGCTTGGCCACGCACAGAACACAGCCTGCAGGTTTTCCTCTGGATGCCCGCTGCTCTCCCCCATCAGTATGCAGTGGGGATCCAAGGAGAAGTGAAGGAAGCGCTGGAGCCGTGGGAGGGGGGGGAGGAGTGAGCCGTCACAGCAGCATGTCCGAGCGGTGAGGAGAGAGAGCCTCTCGGCCAGGATTTGACAGCTGTCACTCTCTCTCCTCACTGCTCGGCCATGCTGCTTTGACAGCGTCTTCCTCCTCCAAACGCCAGCTGAAGTCCTTCACTTCTCCTCGGAGGCTTCTCCCCTTTCAGAAACTGGATAGTTGTAAATATTTTTTTGTTCTTGCCTCAGGCGCAAAAGGAGCTAGCTATAGCTCTGCGCATGCCCCTTTAAGTTTGTGGGTGATTACTGTAATATTTTCGCTTTTATTCACACTTTATATACAAACCTTCAAAAGGAGAGCTGTAACTACACACATGCTTAAAGAGACATATACATCTTAACTTACATTTAGACTTCAATTAAAAAAAAAAACATCGCTGGAGTTCTTTTTAAGGCACCGTGTCGATAGATTTTGTGTTTGTGTCAATTACATCAGTTTGAGATGTTTCTGAGATATCTCAGACTTCAGTGATAGGTGCAATTGACCTGCAGTTGACCCATTTCTGATCTGCATTTGACCTGCTTCAAGTAGGTTTTGCATTCCTATAGACTTGTATGTGAATGCAATTCCTATTCTATGTGAACAAACGCTCACTGACAAAGGCCCTAAATGTAATGAAAAATCATACCCTGTGGTAAAGTAACGGTCATAGCCCAAGATGTGCTGAAAAAAATACTCCTATCTCATTCTTGCTTTTTTCATATCTTTTCTATATAGTTTGTTTCTCAATAGTTTGATCTACAAGGTGCTTTTACATGTTCCTTGCTTTTTGTATGTTTTTGCCTACTTATTTTTTTTAAAGTAAACTCCAGGAATAATTTTACTTCCACATTTTGGGAAATAAATGTAATGAAGCCTGCTGCTCTAACACTAGCCAATGAGTGCCTTGTATGTAAATATGTTTCTTGTTGAAGAGTAAAACGTACAGCCTGGCAGGTAAGTAAAGACTCTTTTCACAATGAGAGCAGCTTTCAGCCAAATTAGAACAAAAGGTAACAAAAATAGTAATGTTAATGGTTCTATAACATAAAAATGCGTACAACTAATTAAGAGCCTGTATAGTGCACTGCATATACAGTACAAATGAACAGCCTCATGGTTTGTTTGTGATAGATCAAAACATGTGCCACACAGTTAATGCTGGAGGTACAAGAGGCAAGGTACAAGATAGTTGGCCCCTGGTTTCCAAATCCAGAAGGGTAATTCCACAGGAGCACTTTGTGGATTTGCAGAGGAAATGTATAGTGGTTTTGTACATATCATTTTTGTTTTATATTTCTGGAGACGCAACAGGAAGTAAATATAATTCTCTCTAAAGTAAGCAGAAATTCCCTTTTGGACAGCTGTCACTAATACAGGTTATCCTATTAGAGATTCTCCCCATCTCCTGGTGATGATGGTTGTGTAAAATAGTATATTACATTACATAATACTACAAAATTCATGCAGGATTTGTTATAAATGTATGTATAGTTTACAAAATTATGGAACACCTTACTTTGAAGTAGAACACTGATAAATATATTATTCAAATGCATACATGTTTACTCTTGTATCCACCAAGTTACAGTCCCATTCATACTTTATGAATGGGCATCTGTCCCATTTCTTACATTTGGAACAGGTTAAGCGAGGACACTGGTGACGCACCAATGTACTCACTTGAAAGTAGAGTACAAAGAAAGGGTTGTTTGCAAAGACAAAGTTTATTTGCTGGTTTGGAAACCAGCACAGCAATAGGATTTGACAAGTCTTTGTGTACAGCACAAAGGCATTGTCTTAAATGAACCATGGTTTAATCTATAGTAAATGAAAAGCCATATTACACAGCAATGAGTTGTGTTTTGGGTTTTGTGGGGAGGTTTTTGAGCTACTTGTTAATTGATGGTAGTTTTAAATTGCAATATTTTATTGTAATTTTGTCTTGCAGTGCTGCATGGCAAAATTAGAGCGTGATCATTTGCCACATTTTGGCAAACAAGAAATCTGCTATTTCACTGCAACCCCAAGTTCAGCTAAATGCCAACCACCCCTAACCACAATACTACTCCATGTTTTACCATCTGTTTCCTGGGTCATTTAATGCTTCCTAGCTCAGCTGGATTCATTGTCCGGCAACCAAGGCTGGAGAAAGAGAAGTAATATAGAATCAAAATTGCGGAACCAAGAAGCTAAGTTGCTGAACCAGGAAATATGGGTGTCTCCTGTCTGTGATATAAAAAAGAGGAAACAGTGACATAAACACTATTCCCAAGTGTTCCCAAGTAAAGAGTAAATACTTTACTGAGTTTACAAAAACTGATATTCATTTTTTGGATGGGACCCCAGTTTAGCCTTTGTGGATATGGTTATGTTTATGTGATTTGGGGGGGTGGAATATGTGCTTATTTTTTTATTTTTTTTAAAAACTTGGCAGTCATTGTTAATTTGTCTTTTTATTGTACAGTTTTTTGTAATGTGCCTACCCAGATTGCTGGGGGAAAGGTTTTCTTTATATTTATAAAAACATCTCTAGTGGTGTGTATCAGACTACATTTCTATGACAGATCATAATGTATATTTAGTTGTCTGCCCAGAGTTTTACTTCTTCACCATTTAAGGATGATATGATTTAATATCAGAATAGGACAAATAGTTATTGCAAGTTTTTGATGCATAAGTATTTTCCCTTCTTTTGGAAGACAAACAACACACTGAAAGCTTGCAAATATTTTCAGTGCAGTTGCCTAATTGAGTTAAAACTGCATTTGTTATTTCAATCTACAAAAGTATTCAGCTCTTTGTTTCCAGAAATGTAATATTTTCTGTTCATAACTGGAAATGAATAAATCATAGCATCTCATTCAAATTAATTTCTGTTCTGTTATAAACTAGGTATGTGAAAAAAAAATTGTATTTGATCTTTATTGGAGAAGTAAAAGCCTAGGCATTTTATAAAAATTCTCCTTCTATGACACTCTAACAATGCCTAAAAAGCTATAAGCCCACGTTAAACCCGCTGAACAGTACTGTGAGTGAAATTCATTTTTAGAATAGAAAATGTAATATTCTTCAAGTTGAATGAAATAAATGTCTACACATCATACATGTTATGCCGTGACTATAGTTTGCACAAAAACCTGAAGCTTTTGGTAATGTTAAGGTCCAACTGCATGATAGAATTCAACCACTGCCCACCCCTCCCATCTACTCCCCACTATCTCATTGCTGGGTTAAAAAATCCCTATCTAAAAGCACTTTTTTACTTACCTTAAGCTGCGGTCACATGACGCCGCACCCCTGAGTCTTCGCATCGTCTGGTTACTTAGTGCTTGGGTCCTTCTTTGTTCAAATGTTGTTCAAGTGATGGTAAAGATTTTTTTTACACCAAGGATTTCCACTCCTACCTGAGAAATAGGATTGTCTACAGGGGCTGTAGATCTACAGTCCATCATTGTCCTACTGTCCATTGTTTAAGCTGTGGTGAAGGGGATACCTGACCCCTGAAACCCATAGGCTGTGCTTATTTTCTTGTAGCTTTTTGAGAAGCCAATAAAGGTTTTTTTGGACTTTTGAGACGTTTACCTGGAGCTCTTTTTAATCTTCTTTCACCAGAGCCTTTAAGACCTTATTTCTAAAAATAATTTAGAAAGTCAGATTATCTCTTTGCGATCCTTGTAGATGTTATTAGGTGCAACAATGCGTCTCTTCATTACATATCTAAGATTATTAAACCTATCCAGTCTTTGCAAGAGGTAAAACACCCCCAAGTGAGATACCAATGCAATCTACCTGACAGGCAACATTTGTGAAAGTTCACAGAAGTGCATTTGCTGGACATCTACGCACACCTTCATGAAACATTACAGGGTTGACCTTTTTGTCTATAATATTTTCTCCACCTGTTTAATAAATTACATTTTGCTTTACATCCCACGCTTTGCATTGTTTCCCATCTGTTTGCTGTTATTGAGACACTAGTATAAAGGAACAATTTTCAATTCTTGGTCATCACTTTGGCACTGCACTTCCTCTCCCTTTTTGTAATTTTTTTTTTAACGGGCACCAACTTTCTGTACAATTCAAAAACTGCACGGAGAATCAGGAAAGGGCAATTAGAGATAGTAATGACAATTTTCCATTAAAGGAGTTCTGAAGTCAGAGCATAAACTATCCTGTCAAAATATCAGCATTGTAATGTGACTACATACTTTATTTAATTTACAAAAATATCTTCTATGTAGTGACTGCTGTCATCTATCTGCGCATCAATTTCAACAACTTCCTGCATTCACTGTGATTTATTTATGACTGTTTTTGTTCACTGTTTATACTATTGGAACTATTTATTGCTCACATGCATCTGAGTGATAAGCTACATTCGGGGGTTATAATAATGTAATTTTGTTTGTGTTTTTAGCGCTGTATTTAGGATAATTAGACCTTTTGGAAATTCAGTATAGAAATACATATGAATTTAAGTTTTTGACCAATAGGAGAAAGTCATTACTGTACAATGTAACAATGTTAATGTAAAAACAAAATAAGGCAATGAGTAGGCTGTATTTAGGTTACATTGACAGAGGAATTGGTTGTGGATTAGTAACTATGAAGAGCATCTTATCTGAGTTGATATACCTAAAGAGATGATTCCAGGTAAATGCCTGCCGCCTAAACTGATACCTGCCTGTTTATTGACCTTATATTGACCTGTTTATTGAACACAGCATTGTGTAAACATCTTAGGAGGCAACCAAGAACTGAAGAATAAACCAACAAAATACACATATAAATAGGGATATACCGATACTGTTTTTTCGGTATCGAGTAGTGATATTTTTTTCCCCGGTACTCACCGATACAGAATACCGATACCGGAAGTCCCATTAAGGAAGCCAGGTGGCGTGTAATGACTCACCACCTGGTTTCCTGATTAGCCGGAAAGCCGGGTGGAGTGTAAAGACTCGCCACCCGGCTTGCTTCCCGATTAGCATGGAAGCCGTCTCCATGCTTCCTCGTCACCAGAGCATGTAGCCGGCTTTCTGGCTGATCAGGAAGCCAGGGGGTGGGTAATGACTCGCCGCCTGGCTTCCTGATTAGCCAGCTTCTCAGCTAATCAGGAAGCCAGGTGACGAGGGAGCATGAAGCCAGCTTTCTGGCCAATCAGGAAGCCGGGCGCTGTGTAATGACTCGCCGCCTAGTTTCCTGATTGGCCGACTTCCCGACCAATCAGGAAGCTAGGCGGCGAGGCATTACACGCTGCTCGGCTTCCTGATTGCCCGGGAAACCGGCTCCATGCTCCCTCGTCACTTGGTGCCGGCTTCCCGGCCAATCAGGTGGCCAGGCAGCTTGTAATGACTCACTGCCCGGCTTCCTGAACTTCGGGTATTGAGCTAGGCATCGGAGCATTTTGGCGATACCAGTATCGGTGCTGATACAGAGTATTTGGGGTGAGTACTCCCTACATATAAATGGAAATTGGATACACAGATTTGAGAAACATTTGTTTACTGGACACTTATAGATATATGATTCACTTCAAATGATTGCTGCATAGTGCATACTTTTTGTTGCACTATTTGAAAAGGGCCCTTTTGTTTTTGAAATCGGTCACGGTTAACACATATTTGTGGAGTTAGAGGTGATCTGTAGTGCAGTGCATACTAGTATCTTTAGATTTCAAAGGATTAACACCTTTTAGCACAGCTGCTCTAATAACTGTGGGGGGGCTGTTTCCTAAGCGCAGAACAACTTTGTTTTTATTAAGAACTGAAGAATACATAAGATTCAATGTCAGGTACGTAATTAGTTAAAACATTGAAAAAGTCTCACTCGTGGTACCCTTATACTCAGGAGGAGTAGCAGAATGTGTTTGGGGGTCTAAGTATACCCTTGCTATGTGTGAGAAATATCTTAATAAACTGACAACTTTTGTGTAAAAAAAATACATTTAGTTTTTTTTTACTTAATTTTCCAAACTTGTGGCAAAAAATAAAATGTTGAAAAGATTTACCATGCCTCTTTGCAAATTTCTGGGGTGTCTTCTTTCCTAAATTTTAAACATTTTGTGGGTGTTTCTACTGTCCTGACACTTCAGGGCCTCCGAAAATGTAATTCCTGAGTCAGAAAATCAGATGTTTACTTTATGCTTTGAAAGCCTGAACGTGCTCCTTGGATTTTAGGCCTCACTTTTTTGCCCTGGAGATAGGCTTTCAACTAAAAGTTCAATTGGGCTTTAATTGAAAGAATAGTATACATAAGTTATATATGGAAAGTTAGGGTTAATGGGATATTGTCAATAACAATTGTTGTCTGCCTAGTTTAAAGTATTTATATCAGCACAAACTGCAATTTCAATTATGGATTTCTTGTATCTAGTCAGTATGCATATTCCGCAAATACAAAATATGACGTTAGATAAGTTACTGATCATAGTTCTCATAATATATTTTATGTTCTAGTTTTCATTTACTGTCTGTTTCATTTTTGGTTCTTTTATATGTCCTTATTAACTCTTTCAAGTTTATGCTAGAACTCTATCAGGGTGTGTTCAAGTACAATGTCTTGGAACCTCTCCAATGGTTTTTGGCTTCAGAAATGCTGACAACACACTGCTAACAGAGAAATGTTCTAGTGCAGCAGACAGGATGGATACAGTAACTGCCTTGGGAAGAGGAACAAATGTGGAAACATCGAGCAAAACTCAAAAGACTGATCGGTGTGTTTTATAGAAAGAAGCTATTAACCTTTAGTGGATCTTCAAAATATACAAAATAGTAAGTAAAACTAAGCATAGATAGCTCAATTTTCTCTCATTCTTTACTCCTGAATGTGCCAACCCCACTCCCCCATCAAAGATCACAAAACAGGAGTGAGATTCCAGGCCACAAAAATCCAGCAAATGTTTTGCAAGACAAATTTGTAATCCCCAGAATGATAGCATGCATCTCACAACGTGTAATAAAGAAATAATGATCTGTGCCAGTATACAGAAAGTAAGAGCTTCTAGGCACTGTAATTATAATCAGTATAATATGAAAAAATAGACAACAATAATGTGCCGAGCTACTAACCAAAGATAAACATACAAAACCCGACCATATCAGAAATAACTGATGTGAGTGAACAATATCAGTGAATAAGCAGTGTGATTCGCATGCTGGACTTTAAACATATATGAATACATAAATAAATGTCATCCAAGTATAAAAAATATCCAACAAATGTACAAATCGATCAGAAAAAGTCTGGTGTACTAAACTTCATAAAAGTGATGGAAATATCAAAACAGTCCACAGGTATTCATCTGTCTTCAAAGTGTCTAAAAGACCACAACCACAGGTTTCCTTCAATCCTTCACCATCTGCACCCAGTGAGTATACATATATAGAGGGGTGCTCACCTTGGATAATTGACCCTCAAAGTAGGCCTAAATGTGTGATTACCTCTGAAAGGGGAGGGAAACGCTTAAGAACGATACCAATGGATCCTCTCGAACCAGCACATGGAGTCATCAGATCCAAAAAGAGACAAGCAAGAGGTACATAGTGCGTACCATTCAAAAAATGTAATTTATTGTATAAAAAGGCACTCACAAAAAAAACGAAGAAAATAGGCATAAAATCTCTCTCAAGGAAATCCCCACAAGGTACACGAACACTGATGCAAGTAGTAGCGCTCCTGTCCCTTCGGCTTGGCTGTAGTAGTGATGCCAGATGCTCCGCCCTACACGCGTTATGTCCAGAGTGACTGCGGGTCTGGAGCATAACATGCAGATGTCAGATGCTCCAGCCCCCTGATGAAGTCATGCTGGATGTAATGCGCGTAGAGCGGAGCATCTGACATCACTACTACGGCCAAGCCGGAGGGACAAGAGCGCTACTACTTGCATCACTGTTCATCTCACAACAACTTCACAGCCCCTTGTGGGGAGAAGGGGAAACTTTTCAAATTCTAGGTCACACATCCATTCCTCGGCCAGGTAGCCAAAGTTTCTTTGAAATATTGCAATAGTTTCAACAACATTTTATAAACATAATGTAAAATATCTTATTAACAAATCGTGCCTTGTAACACCTCCCTCCCCACTCATGTAAGCAACTGTCATTGCAAGTTATGTGTAGATCAGCTAAAAACTGTCATTGCTCATTAGAGCAGAGAGTGTCCCTGTCAATTTAGGTTTGTGTGTGTGTCTTACAGAGGAGTCAGAGAAGCGAGTCTGGTCACAATATTTGTTACCAAGTTGTTTGAATTGAAAAGCCGCCTTGTGTATGTACTTGTTCCTGCTTGATATAATACAGCGGTACAGTTACTTTTGCTGTCATCTATAAGTCTGTGAGTCTGATTCCTGGAGTAAAAGGGGCAATGGTTGTTAGCAGCAAGTTGACAAAAGCTAAGCTTTAGCTGGCTGCCTGAATGAACTCCGTCATAACATTTTCATTACACTACCCAAATGTCATCTGAGTGCAGTGAAACTGACATATTTGAATTCCTAGCTTTATTTATTTTTTTTCTGTGTAAAAACTGTTTTCCTCTGTGGCAACTGTTCACAGAAAATATTTTTGCAAATCTCTTAAGCATAAAACTAGCATTCAGAGACAGGAATAGCTTGAAGTAAAACTTGTATTGAAATATTTGTATTACGTGATTTTTTTTTAGCAAACTGCTTCCTGGTTTCATACACTGTCTAATGTCAAATGTATGTAAATATCAGAATTTAAAGACATACATAGGAGGGACTTGTGAACATTAGTCACACCAAGCCTAGAGGAAATGACTCTCAATGTCAATATTATACATACCTTTATGTATTTGTCTACAATATACTTTACCTCAGAATGTTTGTTAGACTGTAAGATGAACGTTTACAGTTTGTTGCATCATGTTAAACACTAATAGAAGCAGAAAAATATAAAGTTAAAGTTGGAAATAAAAGGTTTGATCATATCATCATCCAGTGGTCTAATGCAGCATTTCTCAACCTTTTTTCGGTCACACCACCCTATAAAAGTGTGCAAAATCTTGAGGCACACCAGTCTAAAACATAAATGTAAAAAAACAACATGTTGCCCCTCCAAAATCCCTAGCAGCCCCTTATCCCAGATAGGGGTCTGGTATGGATTTTCAGCAGAGTCCCCCTTCCAATCAGGGGCCCTCTTTTCACACCAGAGTCCCCTTCTTTCACATCAGCACCCCCTTTCAAAACAGACGCCCCCCTTCACATCAGGAGCCCTCTTTACATTAGCAGTCATCTCTTTTTATCAGGAGCCCCCTTTTCAG
>NW_017306445.1:357585-400522 GCF_000935625.1 Nanorana parkeri | reverse complement strand
GGCCTAGTCAGAGAACTTTTTTGAATGGATCCCACCCTTCCTAGATAAGCATCATCATTTCCATGGTGCTATGGCACCCTGGTTGAGAAAGGCTAGTCTTATGCAATGCTTGAGCAAGTATTAGGATGTTTTGGGGACGACCTTAAAGGTGATTATAGCAAATTCATATTTTTTAAAAGCTTGAAGTGAAGGTTTTCATGTGTTGTGGTCCTGATATAGCTAGTAGTAGTTTGTCACGTTCAACCGGACTCTCTTAAGCTGGGTATACATTGAGCAAATTTTGCCCAGTTTTTCAATAATGTGATAAGCCCTGTGGATGGCCCTGTCTGCAGGCTCCCACTCGACATTCATTGGAAAATTGTTGGCTGAACAGCACCTGCATCCAAACACGTGCAGGTAGTGTTCAGGCATTTTGACAGCCAAATGTAACAGGGGGGTGAAATTTTGCGAAAGCAACCTGTCCTACTTCCATCATTTCAATACAACCAGACCAACCTTAGCAACTTCTTGCAAAAAAGAATTAAGGACATGTTAGCTTACGTGTCACTACTCTCCATTGACCAAATTACAGGGAAACAGCGGTTGGTTCTGACACTTGAGTAGCTGGCCACACGTCTGCCCTAGAATCAGAGTCATCTTTTGTGATTCCTTTTACAGGCTATCTGGATTAAAACTGAAAACTTTAAACACAACTCAGGAAAAATGTAGTACAGTATCTGACATTTGTTATCATTTGTTAAACTTTGATTCGGAATTGAATCATAGAATTGGTATCATTTTACATACAGAAATGAATTTCCCATTTAAATACAGTTGATCTCACCCAATAGTACCATAGTTAATGTTTGCTAACAGTACATTAATCATTAAACAGCACTGATGTCTTAAAAAAAAAGCCCTTAAGAGTTATTCAAGTTACTGTCCCTAGACCGAGATAATATCATCAGTCTGCTGCAGGCAAGATTAAACATAAGCAGTGTCTTCTTCAGTGATTACACAGACCATACAGTGTAATTTTGAGGTCACAAGGTGAATAACTGCAGCAGGCAGCTGAGCTTTATCTGACATTTGTAAACACAGCTAAGAACAGCACAGGCACCATGATTTACATAATTGTCTCACCCCAGTCCAGGAAGTGGATTCAGATCCTGAATATAGTTGGTGCTGTTCTTCTTTGGAGAAAAACACATAACGACATTGTTAGGAGGAACACTGTGAGTTCTGTAAAAGGTTATACATACCTGGTTACACTTACACCTTACCAAGCATGATGAATATCAAATAATGAAATATATCTGATGTTAAAGTGACATTAAACCCTCAGATTTTTTAACATAAACCAATACTGTAATGTGTGCCTTACTGTAATCCATGGTAGTTTGCCTTCTCTTTGCTGCTCTTCCTTTTAAATCCTCATGTCTTCTCATGCTTGGGGAGAACTTCCCTTTGCAGCTGAGTGCCTCTTCCTGTAGTGCTGGCTCAGGTTGTGAACCTACACACAGACACCATATATCCATTCCTGAGACAAGGCAGTCTGCTGCAAAACAGAAGTCCTGCCCAGCATGAGAACAGATACAGATTTAAAAAGAAGAGCAGCAAAGAGAAGGGAAACAACCATGGATTACAGTAAGGCACACATTACAGTATTGTTTTATGTTAAAAAATCTGAGGGTTTAATGTCACTTTAAGTCTGTCTTACAGTGCACCTTTGTCCAGGCTATGGACACGTTTTACATATCCATAGGAACCAGTAAAAGAACCTTAAAGGAGTTGAAAAGTCCTAGCATATACTCTCCTTTCATATCATCAGCACTGTAATAGGAATACACACTAGACTTGTTTATAATACAATCAAAGCTTACTTGAAAAATTACCTTTTATGTAGTGAGTGCTGCCTTCCATCTGCCCATCACTTTCACCAACTTCCTGGATTCGTAGAGCTTTGCATCTCTTTCTCTGCTGCTTGATGTGATGTAATCTCAATTTCTTAAGACTACATATCCCATCATGCATTGCTTCCAGCAAGCAATGAGAATGCTACATTGTTCAGACGTTGAACTGTAGTACAGAAAGCAGGCTCTGCGAGAGTTGTGACAGTATAGAGGCTTCCTGTTCATTCATGACAGGGGCTGCAGAAAAAGAGATTTAGGACTATTAAAAGGAAAATATCAAGGATCTAATTTAGACACCTGCTATTTCTCCAAATCCCCCAACAGTAAAGTACAAAAAAACATTTAAATAAAAATAAAATAATGTAAACAATTATGTAAACTTTGTTTGTATTTCGGTTTAGGTCTAAAAATGTAATTTCAGTGCATCCCTATCAGAAACAATTTCTTGTTTCTTTGTTACAAATAATACTGCTTTCACCTTTCTTTTATACTTTTTTCTGTATGTCAGTGCTGCTTATCTCTTCCAGCCACTTCCTGTCTTTCCAGAGTTGGCTGCACATCACTGCCTGTACATTGTATTTTCACAGGCTTTTAATATCTCAAGCAGGGACATGTACGACATAGTGACAATGCAGGATTACAGTTTGGAAATGTTTGAATTGTTTAAAAAACATCCCTCCCTGAGATAATATACCCCAGCCCCCCTTATTTTCTAGTGACACAAACAGGAATGTACATACATCATCCTGTCTGCACTCTACATGGAGGTCAGACATTTGATTATCTATATATATATATATTTATAGGCTGTCTTAGCTTTCGGCACTTAGGCTCCATTCATTTCCCTATAACATTTATTTGCCATATATTTTAGGCAATGAAAGTTGACAATTACAATTGTGACTGACAATAAGTTCACTCTGGCAAATAACACATGTAAGTCAGAATTCTGGAAGATCTGACCAAATGTCTGTTTTACACATGTACTTTTATATTAGCCTGATCATATGTGTAAACATTATTAGAAATTCCAGTTTCTTTACTACACATTGCCTAGGTTAGATACATAAAGGTATCACTTAAAGTAGTATTAAACTCTCAAACTTTTTTTCAATAATTAATCCAGATTAAACATATATACATTACCCAGCAACGTCATGTTTCTGAACACCTGGCTATAACTCTCTCAGTTCAGCTTCCCTGAACTTCCTGTCCAGTACAAGATCACAAGGGACAGAGCAGTCTTCAGCAGCTGTCCATCTACTAGCTTGGAGAAGGAGTGAAGAGCAAGGAGCAGGGGAGAAACTTATCTTGCTGTGCCTGTGTATTTGTGGGGACACACACAACTTACTAGCACACACACGGGTGGCTCCATAGGACCCTGCAAGGAAAAAGAGCCACTCTAAAACAAGATAACAGTGTCAGTGCTCAGGGAACCAGCTGATTCTGCAGGAAGCTAAAACGTTTAACTATCAAGGAGCAGCATCCATTGTAAGTGATTTAATCAGCATTTAAAATAGCTTAAAAACTTTATTTATTTTAATATCACTTTAAGGCTAGAATCCTGAGCAGCTTATGAAGCAAGGTTTCTGTTACATAGTATACATTCTTTTATATAAACCTCAACACTTTGGCAGCAGTCACAGAGTTACACCCATGATTGCTTCTTTGTTGAAAATGTTACTATGCAGACAAACATCAAACTGAAAGATCAGCAGGTTGTAAAGCTCTCAGTTCACATAGGGCCTCGTGTATCAAAAAGTCAGCAGTAAAATGATTCATTATTTTCCTGCAGCCTTCAATCAAATGCAGACTTTCAGATTACGGCTCTCATTTTTCATGGCAGACCAGGATTTAACTGGTGGCCATGGCTGAATGATAGTTCTAACAATACTATAGTAGGCTATACATGAAGAGAATTTCTTGATGAACTGGCCAGAATTCACTGCATGGGTGCCGCTGTCAGCACCCCTCTACTCGCTAATCAAAGAAGCGGGTCGGAAAATTCTCAGGCGAATGGAGCATGATGCCAGTAATCTGCCAGCGGCCGCTGTCAGAATACAATCCAAACAGCGGGGGATTCCTCCATCAATGCTCATAAGCGTTGATGGAGGAATCTGTTCTATTCCTTCTGTTCAGCCTGCAGATTGAATGAAAAAAACAGAACCGTTCATACCCAGCATAAAGGAGAACTATGAGGTGAGTGCTTTTCACTCACCTCATATTTCTAGCCGACCTGTGACAATGAGACTGTCACAGGTCGGCTCAGTAGATCGGGAGGACATACCGGCATTCGCTCACTTCTCGATCCTGTCACAGCTCTCAGCGTTGACTAGCGGATCGGACGGGGGAGGGGGCGGGTACAGCTGGCTCTGCCTCTAGATAGGCAGAGCCAGCTGTCACTCACGCAGCTGGGCCGATCCCGGCATAATTGTCGGGATTCGCTTCACCTGCGGCATTTCAGTATACCGCGAGCAGTAGCTAGCGGTATACTGTGGCGTCTCAGTATACCGCGAGCTGTAGTTCGCGGTATACTGAGGTTAGGGTGACGGGAGGACGCTAGTTTGTGTCCTCCCGTTACCCTAAGGAGAACTATGGGGAAAAGCCTTAACCCCATAGTCTCCCCTTTAAGTACTAATACCGTGTTTCCCCGAAAATAAGACCTACCCTGAAAGTAAGACCTAGTGCTATCTTTAGGGATTTCTGTAATATAAGACCTACCCCGAAAATAAGACCTAGTTTGGTGGTAGGTAGGGATGCACCGATACCACTTTTTTAAGACCGAGTACGAGTACCGATACTTTTGATCAAGTACTCGCCGATACCAATTACCGATACTTTTCCTTAAAAGACCAGGTCACATTTTTTCTAAAGCAATACAAACTAATGATTTTAGGTCAGTTTCTTAATATTATGATTCATGAGATGACGAGGGAGCATGACGCTGGCTTCCCGGCCAATCAGAATGCCTGGCGCTGCGTCATTACACGGCACCCGGCCTCCAGATTGGCTAGCTTTCTGACCAATCGGGAAGCCGGGCAGCGCGTCATTACACGCTACCCGGCTTCCTGATTTGCCGGGAATTCGGCTCCATGCTCTCTCATCACAAGTGACGAGAGAGCATGGAGCAGTTTCCCGGCCAATAAGGAAACCTGGCAGCATGTAATGACAAGCTGCCCGGCTTCCTGATACAGGAAGTACTCGTGCTAGGTATCGGAGCATTTGGGCGAGTACGAGTACTCACCCAAATACTCGGTATCGGCACCGGTACTAGTATCGGTGCATCCCTAGTGGTAGGTCTTATATTACAGAAATCCCTGAAGATAGCGCTAGGTCTTACTTTCGGGGTAGCTGCACATATAACTGATTTTTACTTGTGAAGAACGGCCGCAGCTCCCTCCCCCCCGCCCACACGCACACCCACCTGTCTGCCTCGGCTGCAGCTGAAGACTACATTTCCCAGCAGGCACAGCGCGGCATAGCCAGTGGGGTCAAAGTGGACGGCATCAGAGCGGAGAGCGGACAGGTGCAGCCAGGTAAAAATAAGACATCCCCCAAAATAAGACCTAGTGTCTTTTTTCGTTGAAAAAAATATATAAGACAGTGTCTTATTTTCGGGGAAACACGGTAGGTTCATATATGAATAATTGGTTTTCTAATGAAAATAACTTGACATATATGTTCAAAAGGAGATACAATCAAATGTTTACTGAGTAAACTACAAAAAAAGAGGGATAGAGTGTATAAGCTGAAAATAACACACATGTAGAAAATATTTAAATATTTTAAAAAAATATTGTCAAAGTGTTAACTTTTAGTGGCTAAACTAAGCTTTCAGTAAACTGGGCCTCTTAGGTCTGAAGCTCAGGAAGGGACCTACTGTGCTAAAAGCTTGTATTTCTGCAACCTTTTTGTATATGCATTAAAGTATAATTAAACCCTCTGTTTTTTTTGCAAATATCTACTGCTAGCAAACAGTAGATGTGTGCAAAAAGGTTTTGTTTTTTTAAACCCGCTTTAAAAGCGGTTTACACGTACCTGTGTCTTCCCCGCATGCTCCCGTCCGAAAATCTGAAAAATCTCGGGCGGCCGCAAAGGATCTTGGGGCTGGCGCATGTGCAGTTCAGATTTGCGTCCGGGAGACGAGGAGAGACACAAGGTAAGTATATGGACACGTGCACCCGCAAGCAGAGACCGTGGGACAGGAAGTGCCAGCAAGCACAGAGGAGTCAGCGCTGGATCGGAGACCCGCAGCAGCGCAGGAGAGAAGGCTGAAAGCGACAGGAAAGAAGATCGGATTAAGAGACATCATTTAAGGTAAGTGCTGGCATTAACTTTGGGGGGAGGGGAAAAAACTTACCCTTTAATGTCACTTTAAGTACATGTAAACCCTAACAATGAACATTCTCTTACTTTCTCATTTGGTCTGTTTAATATAGCATTGAAAATATTTTGTTATATCTGGTCGATTATTGCAGAAAATCCTGTTGATCATGTAAGAATTCAGAGCTGTCCTGTGTCCAGTGCTCCCTTTCTGTGTTATTACAAGCGGAGTAATGAGCACTTCCAGTACTTATCTTGAAACTACAGAATGATTAGCTTTTACATTGTAAAAATAGGAGAGTAGGTTGAGCTGAGTAGTGTAGCTAAAGAAAAATGGGGAGGGCTGACAACACTCAGTCCACAAAAATGCTGTTTGATGTCAGCCCACAACAGGTGACAACAGGAGAACTGAGTGCATTTCTGGCAGATCATAAGGTATCTGTATCTTTAAGGTTTCTGTACTTTAAGTACGGTATGAAACCGCGGAAATATTCATGAATTGCAGATACACAATTCATATGTATTTTTTTGCCCTTCACATGCTTTAAATATTAATTATAGGGACAATATTTCTATATACTATTTGAAAATTGCTAAGAAATGTATTTTAATAACTTCAATTTTTTTTTCTAGTGGCTAATTGAAATATTGGGGGACAATGGACAGGGAGATCAGCACACGCATAGGAGTTAAAAAGTAGATTTTGAATATATTTTGCTTTATTTATCACCATGGTTGACTCTTTCAACTTGTCCACAATGCTGTGTCCTTTACCCAAGGCATTTTCCCCCAAAAAAGGCACTTTACTTTTTGCTCTATGACTTAACCTATTCTTGTAAATTATAAAACAAATGAAAATGCCATGGACATAAGTAAATGTTGGAACTGCTTAAGCTGGCCATAGACCTTACAACCATCGCAAGACAAAAGTCTTGCGATGGTTGTAAGGTAATTTAAAAAACGTACGATCTGCCCATCTTGGACAGGCAGATCATGAGGGGCGGGCTTCCGATGACTGCAATGCTGAACGGACAGTGTGTGCTTGCGCACACCGGCCCGTTCGGCATTTGTCTTACGAGCATGCCACGAACCCGCTTGTATGCTTGTAAGACAAAAGTCGTGCGACCTTACAGTAGCAGAGGTTGCACGCCTTCCATACACCTTGCGAGTATCGTACAATCACGGGATTTCCAGCGATTAGCGTACGATAATCGCAAGGTGTATGGGCACCCTTAGAAGTTACAAAACATTATTAAAGGTGTCCATACACTTTACGATTATCGTACAAAACTTTTCGTCCAATGATCGAATAGTCGTACGATTTTCGTAGGGCAGCCCCATCCTGCCACGATGATCGCAAGATTAATTGATTTGCCGTATTTTCGTTAGCGCAAGCGCAGTGTAGATCGTACGACTTTTGACGGACGGAAACGTCAGCAACCTTACGACAATCTTACGATCTAGGAAAGTTTTCAAACATGCTTGACCGTCAAAAGTCGTACGATTGTACAGTACAATCGGTCGGACACTGCAATGCGCACATACGATTATCGGCCGAAAAGTCGATTGCATACGAAAATCATACGATAATCGTAAGGTGTATGGGCACCTTTAGTTTCACAATCTTACAAGCAGACTATTCACTTTAATTAGAATCACATGTGTCTTCCATCTCATAATCAGTTATTCAGCTTATTTGAATGGAGAAAAGTATTCACTAAGGCAATTGTGTGTAACACAGTGAACATGGACAAGAGAAGAAGAAGGTGATATACAGTCACAGATAAAGTGGAACAAAAGCCATTGGGTAAAGTATGGGAGGGTGTCAAGGATCAAGAAGCAGGAGTGAGATTCCAGGCCCAAATATCCATATTTATTCACAAAGCACATTCCTCAACTCTGTAATATCCAGGACTGAGATCGAAACAGTCTACACAAAGAATGCCTGTTTTGCATCAACACAGCCCTTGTCACACCCACAGGATGACCCCCTGTGAGGAGGATAGAAATCTTTTCAAATGTTTAGGCCACACACACACCCATCCCCATGCCAGGTAAGAAACAATAGGTGGCAGAAGCTTCTCCAAATGCTCCAATGGCACTAGCAACATATTAAAAATACAATACAAAATAGTTTATAATGAACATGCTCCGTGACAAAGGGCTATAGGTCCTGTCAGTTCTTTGACATCTGTGTCTTATTGTGGAGATTTCTCTTCATTTCCTGTCCCATAGTTGCAACAGAAAATAAGAGGAAATCCCAGCCAGCTATACACTGAATTTCATCCATCCCTGTTGCCACCCTATCGTCTTGCATCCTTCAATCAGAAAATCGAAAGAGCCAGATAGAAAATCTTTGGGTGTACAGTGACAGCAGCTCACCCCAAATCCAGCAAAACAAATATGCCAACCGCACAAATCAATTTATGTCCAGGTACCTTTGAGGAGGATTGGGCTACCTCCTGGCAAACCTGCACTCAATTCATCCTTTGTTATATATGCTCCAAGATGGAGGCTCTCATAGATTAGAGTTAGGACCACACTACACAGAGAGGCCTTGGCGAGGCAGTGCATATTCCACATATTTTGCAAAGGTTTTGCATCTAAAACCTCTGTTTTTAATACAAATTGTTAGACAGTGTAATTATTATTACTATTATTAGAGATAATAATAATAATAATAATATTTTGCAGGCTAGGTGGTAAGTGTGCTGGGAATTGTTTGTACTGGCCTGGCATAAGTCCTAAACTGAATCTAGCAACATCTATGTAAGTAGCTAACATTTATTACTTATTGTAGTTATTACTTTTAAAGGGTATACTAGATTTATTAGGTTAGGGATACCAATATTTATGTCCATCGTATTTTATGGATATTGAGTTGGAGTTTTTTATTTATTTTATGTGTGTCCTGACTTATTTTATAATTAATTCATAATAGATTAAAAACAAAACATGATGTATATTTGTATCGGGCATTTGAAAAAAACAAATCATGCCTTTTGCTCAAATCATATTATCCTCACCTCTGGCAGCCCTGCAATATAATGAAAATTGACAGCAGCATGGACTACTAAATGTCTGAGTTGGCATATTATTACTTCAGTGTGCTGACCCTTTTTATTTGCTGATACACAAATGCTGCCATGTAGATTCCTGAAATTTAGTGAATGTGGAAGGCTTAATAGCTTAGCTCCCAATTCTCTGTAAAGGCCATTTGGGTGCATTTGGAGTAGCACCAGCAGCATGGGGTACAAGACGTTTTAGACTTTTTTTAAGCCAACCAGCAAAATTCCATTTGCCGTTCCCCTAGTATTGACCATTATGCAAAATATCATATGATGGCCCCTCTTATACTTTAATCTTTTTCACTTGGTTAATGGTTATCTAGGAAAACAAACAATAAATAGGGGAAAGGGAAAGCAGAAGCTAGGAACTGAGAACAACATGAAAAAGCTTTTATTACAGTAAGGAAGAATGTTGTTAAATGATGCTGATATCATATTGGCAAAGGCTATATAATGACTTTAGAGCTCCGGGCAGAATATAAAACCCCTACCCCCACCCCTTCTAACCCTTCCTACTTTTTTTTTTTTCTTACCTTGTGTAGCAAGGTATATCTATTCTCATGTAGTATTTATTGTTCAGCTACACTATATAATGAAATTAATCAAATATGTGAACGCTCTTCTCAAAAGCCTATAAACTATGGGAGCTTCAAGTAAGACACTAGAAGATTGAGGAGCTGCAAAAAAGTCTGGTAGCCTCTATAATAAAAAAGTAATTTAGAACTTCCATCTGCAATATAAAACACAATGGACTCCTGATGCTCCTATGATCCTAAGTGCATAGGCTTCAAAATAGAGTGCCCCACCAGCCCAGCAACAAGGGATGCTGAACCAAAGCCACAGAACTTGGATTAGAGACCAGCCAAAATTTGCACAGCGTATGCCACTGTCTACACCCTTTTGATCGGAAAATCTTCAATCGATAAGAGCCAATAAACTGCCTGCTCTGGTTGGGTATTTTGACAGGTGCCGACAGCACCTATCAGAATACAATGTAAACAGCGGTATTCCTCGTTCGACATGCTGTTAGTGTTAATGGAGCAATCGGTTCTATTTTTTTTTTCGTTCAGCTGGCGGGTTAAAAAAATAGATCAGTGTATGGCCAGCTGAACGCTAAGTTAATGTAACAGTAAACTCAGGAGTTAACGCCTAAAAATGCATTCAAGTACCTTACCTATTAACAAAAATGTATCTTATTTGTGTATCACTCGGCTGTAGATCAAATCATCTCTGAATTGGTGCCAACACTGTCCTCCCTTCTTGAGGGTGGCTACATTTGTTTTATATACAGAATTCCCTGTGTGTATTGTAAAGTAGCCACAACTCCAAACTCACTCCCATGATGGGCCACAATCTCATGTTATGTTTGTCCTAATTTGTCCAACACAAGAGCGAGTTTAGCTATTCATAATAAGGTGAAGCGTTTGGAGAAGACAGGAGAAGTGAACAATCTAGGCCAGAATAGCTTATTTGGAAACATTCTCCAATTCAGCTCACTTTCCAGTTCAGCTATGTTGTCCTAGACCTAGATTGTTCACTTCTCCTGCCTTCTCCAACTCTTCACCCTCTTGTGAATAGCCCTGTAAACATGTACAAATTTCCTGAGACCATGTACTATTAAGGGGGAATGGTGTTCATGTAACTGGCTCCTCTACAGGGAAATGTTCTGCCACTGGCTTCAGTAAGTATACATTTTTAAACGCGTATGAGAGAGTTATGCATCATTCTTCTATGCATGTTTTCTGATTATAGATATTAGCCAATTAGAGCATTGCTCTCCATTGATAAAACAAATATAGCTTGCTATTAAATTGTAGTATTATTTTGGTTTTAAATACAATTAACTATTTCACAATACATATATTCACTAATTTGCAAATAAAAGTGGACCTTGCTTGAAAATGCAAGGTGTGCTTTATTGAAAACCCCCACCATCCAACAAATGAAAGAAAAATGAGGAAAAAAAATTGGCATTACATATATGCATTGACATATTCCATAGTGATTAGGTTAAGATGTCTGAGCTACCTGTGTGGTTATGAAAGCTGGGATATTTTCCTGAAAACCATTAGAGCTGGGTATGCTACTTGGAAGAATAGACAAATGTCTTCAACCTTACAGAACAATTCCAGTTAAATGTGACTAACTACTCATTGGTATACACTGGGATAAATGAAAACCTTTACAGACATTAGAAGAAAAATGTACAAAATACTGAAATTTACATCTGAACTTCCAGCTGTTTCTTGTAGGTAAGGACGACATCACTGGGCCTTTTCCTGGGTTCCTGGGAAAAAGAATAGAAGGACAAATCTTAGTTCTGTAAAGCTTTTAAGAATTTGGACTCCTCGGCGTTAGTGTTTCTGAATGAGGGGGTGAGGATGCGGGGGTGGAGATTATAAAAGAAAGAGACTTTGCCTTTTCATACAAGGTCCAGTTGAACCATCTAGGTTGTTTACTGCAGTCTAGCTATTTTACTTTTAGCAGTTAATTTTGCATACATTTACACTGGTCAGGCTGCCGAATCCAGTGTATGTGGTCTGTTCTATGGCAGATTTTTATATACAATCAGGTCTGATAGATCCAGATTTAGGATCCAAATCAATTTACAAATTGGCTAGGGAACAATATAAACAGTGGTATGATAATCACATACGCAAGCATTTTGTACTACGAAATTGTGCTTCTATAGGATATTGGTGAAGCAATTGTGTTCACTGCAAACACAGTCTGATTATGGGTAGATCAGGCCACAGAGACAACATTATCAGAAAGTGATGTAACAACTTGAACATCACTCTCAACTATTGGGTCATAAAGCAGATAGTTAGAGTTATAGTAGGCACTTCTTGGTGAAGAAGGGTTTATTATTGTGGTAAATTCCTAACATTATTCATTGAGCCTTCCTTTTCTTCAGTTTACCTGTGCATTTACCATACTAGGGAGAGAAAACAGAATGGATCCTGATGATGAATGATGTCTAAATATTTAAGTAATAGTTTGCCATGAACACAAAAGAGTGGTCACATGCACAGGCATAATCTGACCACCCATGCCCGGCGCTAGGTTTCCTGCCTACACAGGCAAGGTGGATTTTTGCGCCCCGACCCCCTGTAAAAACAGGGCATTTTGACAAGTACTAGTACTTGTCAAAATGCCCTGTTTTTTCCGCCCTCACCCTGCAGCGCCGTAAGGCGGCCGCCTGACTTGCCTTGCGGTAGCGCCGGGCCTGTGACCACCCTCAGACATCTATGAAGGCTAGTGCTTTCTTGGACACAAAAGGTTACATTTGGTGACTGTTTGGGTTTAGGCCTGTAGAGCAGGATGGCTGACATATCACGCAGTAGACATGTACATTTCGTTCCATTCCCATACAAAATCCTAATAAAGAACCAAATTCATAAATCCCCAAAACTAAAGAAATAAAAATCTGAATCAGTCCAAAATGAAACAATTTTTTTGCGGGGTTACATGTCTATTACACAGATACTTTTGGCACACGCTTATCAGGGTGGAAAACAATAGCAATCACACATGGTTTTCTAACCTGTTCATTAGATCATCACTTAAGCTGAACATTCACAACGAATGTCTTTGAACACCATGAAGGTTAAGCAAGGCATTTGTAATGCCTAAAAGGGACTGGTTCAATACATATATGCACTCCTTTACCATGAACCTAGAGGAATTGTTTACACAGAACATGAGAGGCATAGAAGCTGCAGCATCCTTTGCTATCAGTGTTTTCCTGATACTATGCACCTGTTTGGGAAAGCAATTATGTAATATCAAAAAAGAGAGACTTCAAATATTAGCACAATTTCATTGTGTACGTCGTGCTCATGTCTATTTACCTTACACAAGAATAATTAACAAGAATAATTAGCCAAACACTAGAGACTGCAACATCTTATTAAATAAAGTGTATATAATCCTACCACAATAATAAAATATCAGAACAAGCTTTTTTATTGTTACATGTAAAATGGATTTTAAAAAATCTTGTATATTTGAAGGGAAGGATGAAAAAAGATCCCCTAATGCTTTACAAATAGTTGTGATAGTCTCAGTTGTAGGACAAGAAATGAATTATTCAGATTTATAAATTGATTTTATTATCCATCCTTGTTTAAATTCAACAGAATTACATTTTCTAACAACACATTTTATTTGTTATCCATTTGTCAAACAAGAAAAAGCTCAAGTCACCTTCATTTCTTATGACACGTGGACTTCATTTAAATGTGTCTCAAATAACTCTACAATTGTAGTTTCAGAATGTGCTAGTTCTATTTTGAGAGTCTGACAGTTATTATTATAGTCAAAACTTGCTTGAAATTAAGTGTAGACTATAATGGGTGTATTTATTATTAAAAATATGCAAAGAGTATCTGTGTGCAGCAATCTAAAGCAAGCCTTTCCAAATTCAATTTTGTCCAAGTCAAACTACAGAAAGCACATTTCTGCTTAAGGCTACTACTTACCACTTAGTTCTTGACTGGTTAAAGGAGCCTGTTCACATAAATAAATACACGTTTGTAGGTTTCTGTTATGTATGTTTACAATCATATTTGCGTACTTATGAGAAAAATATGTTTTGGTAACAACAGACTATCCATACTTTCCAACTTTTTGAGATGAGAAAGAGGGACACATTCCAGCACAATGTATTTAGGCAATGAACATGGCCCTGCCAGGCCCCTAGATATGCAGATCGTTAAAAAAATAAGAATTTATATGCCAAAATTGATTGGTTTAATCTCTGACTTCAGGATTGTCCAATTGTCATACCCTATCCTTTGACGGTTCATTAAAGGAGAACTATGGGGTTCCTATACAACCGGCCCTTTGAGGGTAACCATACTGCTGATGCGGCCCCCGATGAATTTGAGTTTGCCACCCCTGGGTTAAGGCTTTTCCCCATATTTTTCCTTAGGGTAACGGGAGGACACAAACTAGCGTCCTCCCGTCACCCTAAGCTCAGTATACCGCGGTATACTGAGACGCCACAGTATACTCGCGGCATACTGAGACGCCACAGTATACTCGCAGTATACTGAGACGCCGCAGCTGAAGCGGATCCCGACAATTATGTCTGGATCCGCCCAGCTGCGTGAGTGACAGCTGGCTCTGGCTCTGCCTATCTAGAGGCAGAGCCAGCTGTATCCATCCCCTCCCCTGTCACGGCAGAGGGCTGTGACAGGATCGAGAGGTGAGCGAACGCTGATATGTGTTCGCTCACCTCCCGATCTACTGAGCCAACCTGTGACAGTCTCATTGTCACAGGTCGGCTAGAACTATGAGGTGAGTGAAAAGCACTCACCTCATAGTTCTCCTTTAAGGGCATTTTTATTAGGCGAGGCAAGTTTGGTAGACCCTATACCAGATGTCAGGGAAGTTAGGCCTCTAGTAAACAATGAAACTAAATTAGAGAGGCCCACAGGGAGCGTTTTCTGCATATTAAAGTGCAGGTAACTTTTAAAGCGGTCTTTCAGGTTTACAAAAATTGCAGCAGAATGGTCCCTGCATTTGAAAAGCTTCTTTACTCATGTCTCTGGCAGCCTGTGACTCTGACCTTTCCTTCTGTGTCCCCCATCATGTTCTGTGGTTCCATCCTCTGAACCCTACTTCAGTGCTGTGTCCTATAGTGCTACAGTCGTCAGAGGATAAAACCACCGTGTGAAGTGAGGGACACACACAACCTGCCAGGGTTGCTAAAAAGGCAATAGTACACACCTTATAGTGCCTGCTTTTGGGCATGTTTATACATTTAAAACTTAACTCCAGCCAAAACTCTGTTTTATGTTTTGGATGTGTAGGGAATGATTAGAACTTCTATCATCTGTTTTCTTTGTATTGTTTTGCTTTTGCTGTCTGGGTGTCCTTTGGGTAAATTTCCCCTCATGCCCTGTCCTAGTGAAGACAGAAAGTGATAGAGAATCACCCAACAATGGTAAATTTCCCCTCATGCCCTGTCTTAGTGAAGACAGAAAGTGATGGAGAATCACCCAACAATGACAGTATATAAACCACAAAAGATCTAACCCTTCCCCATTCCAAAAAAATAAATGCCATAACTGCGTTCCATGTCTTTGTTCAAGAAACACTTCTTATTACCTGTCTGATTATTGAACATCAAGAAGGAATCCATACAGTGGGGTCAAAGACAACAATACAATCCTGACAGTGGTTTCGGCACTTATACACTTTGTGACTTTTAAAAAAAAGGTTTTGTCTGGAACTGGGCTTGAATTACTCTGTTGCTAAAGTTTCAAAAATATGTCCCATGCAAAGAAGATCTTCAATATTCACTTCTATCATGTAGTGACTTTGAAGCTGTCTGAGAAGAATCTGAGCACATGGTAGGGGACCAGTAAACTGACACTCCCAGAAGTGTCCCAGAAGATTATTCAAGGGACAATTTCTCCACAATAGTGACCAGCGGTGCAGGAAGCAGGATAGGTGAGTGTTAAACATCTTCTTTACAGGGTACACATTTTTTATTTTACCAACACAGACACTTTAAGATGGCTGAGAGGAGAACTTTAAATCCTACTGCTTAAATTTTTATGTGCAAATTCCTAGAGTAGCTCAAAACCAATTCAAAGCTTTCTGAAACGGAACTAAACGTATTATGTTTTATAAGACTCAGGATTAAGACTTTAATCTCAAAGCATAAATAGTAAGTAAATATTAGATAGTAGATAAATATTTTAGAAGAAGAAAATTTAACATATCTTTTCCAGGTTTAGCTGTATGTCGCTGGTAAATTTAGCAGCTCATTTTCATTTGTAGTGTAACCTTGAAGCATCTTAAATTCACACACCTTATTTTTCACAAAGCGTCACATGTCAGACAGACAGCTTTCCGACTGATAACTGACCATAAAGGGCGCAATCAGCCAACAAATTTCTGAAAAGCAAAGTGGTAAGGCTTTAGGGGGCAAACATGGCTCAATAATAGCAGGTGATCTGACTGATTAAAGCATTACTTGTAATGACTGAGCAATTATGGAGATGTGAAGTTAAATAGAGTGTGAAAACAAGTGCCTCCATACATCAGTCTAAAGCAATATGCTGGCAAACCTCTGTGCACCAGATGCTAATTGTTCCCTTTAGTATGAGAAACAAAGAGATTGAGACTTTCATTATACCTCAGTCACTTATGCGCTGAGTCATGGAGAAGATTTCAGCAGGTCTGGTTGCCACAATGCCATGAGGGAGGATGGAATGTCTGCTGCTTTTGGTGAGATATTGGCTCATCTATGGCAAGATTAGCGTGGTTAGGCAGATTTCTGACTTTGAACATGCTGGTCTCTGATCTAGTCCTGTACTACTGGAACCCATTGTGATATTTCAACATGTACCACAAAAATCTGTGATAACAATTGTGTTTGATGGTTGCAAGTTTTAGTCACTCCACTTCTAAATGAGCCAATTGTTGCAAGTGAAGTGACTCTTGCCAGGTTGTGCATGGCACCACTCAAGTAGCACACAATGCCAATTCTTGTAGCATGCAGATTTTTATTCTGTCACATAAACGCGCATCCCCTTATATGTGTTCCTGCATTAACAATACAGGTAGCTTGATGCATAGCTGTTCTCCAATTGGTTCCTGAGAACCTAGACAGATGCTGGATAGAATCACTTAATTTTTTATTAAGCTTGGATGCTAATGCTACATAGAAATTATTTTGGTGGCATCCAGAGAAGTTCGTGTGTAAGGACTCATTCAATCAGGTTTATTGCAAGTAACAATAACAGATGGGTCCTTGCTGTGTAATATATCGTATTATTCAGCATAGTTTCATTTAGTTATTTTCTTAATAATATAAAAAAATATCAAACTAATTGTTGCCCCTGCTCTATGTAACATATGGAATTTAATGATATACTAAGTACAACTCTAGATTACAATAGTTACCACAGTAGTTTAAAGTATTTTGGTTATTTGCTTTAGCAAAACCATTGACTGAATAGAAAATCAGTAAAATAATATGTCACTAATGTGGCTGTATCCGAGTTCAGAGGAGTCTTTAAAGTAAAGGTAAGGATCACTGTGCCAAGTTAGATCAGCATTGCCACAAAGGATAACATTCATTCTTTATTTGATCCAGTTAAAAACATAGCAAAGGCAATCAACATTTCAATAGATGATACATTTCAACCACATGGGTCTTTGTCAAATTGATATAAGGAACCACTGATTTCCTAATGCTACAAAGTAAATTAGTTTGGAACTGAAGGTATTGTGTGAGCTGTGCATGGCTTCCTGGATGAACCAGCAAAAACATTTTTTAACACCACTTCCCCTTTTTTTATGAATACCCAAAACTTGTAAAAGTCACATCATGTACACTTCATATGAGTAGAGATAAGTAATTGTTTAAATCCCTGATGCCTAACATGCAGCCTATGGCTGCATGTTAGAACATTGTAGAGAGGCATTGGGTTGCCAGTTGCTGGGACGCTCTCTGAGTTCCCACACCCAGCACGGAAATTACATCAGCCCTTTCAATCAAAGTGATCTCCGCCCAACAGTAGAAATATAGTCCCGGCATAATGTCATCAGGGAGAAAGCAGCACAGGAGCGTGGCATCTGGAATGTAAACACTGAGGGGGTTAACAGCATTGCCACTGACTACTAGTAAAGAGGGGATGTCCTAACAGCACTGCTACTGAGCATCAATTCAGGGAATTTGAAATGGAACTGCCATTGCCCACCAATGCTTGGCATTATTACTGTGGTCACTAATACTAATGCTAGGGTTTTTCATTGTAGTCACTGATACCAGTGATGGGGGTTACAATTGCAATCATGGGCATCAATGCTGGGGGTTGTTAAAAGAGGATTATTTTGCAGTCACTGACAACTATGTAGGGGGTTAGTATTGCATTTACTGACACCAGTGCTGGGGGATCAGAAGGAAGGACAGTGTCAGCATGAATTCAGTACAGCTGAGTGATGCACAAATAAGATACATTTTTGGTAATTGGGTATTGGAATGTATTTTTATGGTTTAACTCCTGAGTTTACTGTCACTTTAATTGTGCTGCTTTTTGCTTTCGCATGCATTGTTTGGAAGAAAAAATGAATCCCGTCTCAGACTACATCCTGATTTGGATCCATGCTTTGGATTATTGGCAACAAACTAGCAATTACAACAATGGAACTCTACTCAGCAGTAATGCCTCCCTTGCTAACAATTAAAAACTTGCCATCAGCTCATTAGCTTTAGAGAGCTGATGGGGCTTTTAAGTTTGGCCACCTATGTGATAACAATAAAGTTAGGTGTAAATAAAAAATTTGCAAAATTATAGTGGCATATAAAAAAAATAAAGCCCTCTACCCCCACCACTAATTACATGCACATACAAAAGCAAACACGCGTTGGGTGCGCCAAAGTGCAAAAAAACAAAAATTGTGCCACACATGATTCATATTGCTTTGAATATTGGAGTGAGAGCAAAAATTTTAGCACCATCATTTACTGTTAACTCTAAATTGATGAGCGGCAAAGGCAAAATGTGTTGCCCAAGGGCAATTTTGGGTGCTGAAGTTATTTACCATTTCAGGGGCACACGCAATTTTAAGGCTTGACATTTTGGTATCTATTTAACGACACATCCCCATCTTTTATCATTTACCAAAAAATTGGTATAATATTCTGTTTGTGTGCAATAAAATACATTTTACTGTATTTTTTCCTAAATAATATCGATTTGATAAACATTTGTGCAAATATATAAAATATTTAAAAATATACAAAAATAAGAACATACAAATGCTTGTCTAGCTTGACCAGTGTTGCTTTTTAATCACTTTTTGTTTGGGCGTTATGATGAAATGGCCGGACGGATCACTCTTGAATGCGGGTGGGCATTTTTAAACTTCCTTTCCCCTCCCACTTGCGCACTGCCCTGCGTTCATGAGCGGGAAAGTGTAAGCATTTTAAACAGATGGCAACGGCTGTGTACATACAAGCGTTCAGGTGGCTCTATAGCCCCCCCAATCACTTGCATGTTGCGTGGGAGTGTGCGCTGCCCATCCGCCACCACCTATCCCAGGCCCCGCTGTTCCCCTTGTGGGCCTGGGAAGGCACAGCTAGTCTGCACTCTTAGATTGAAGGAAGATCAGCACACTCATAGTGGCTGATCTCCGCTCCAATCAATGGACCTAGAAGTGATTTGTATTACATCACTTCCATGTCCATGTTATTTCTTTGGCTGTTGTAGCCAGAGAAGAAACTGGTGAAGCAGATCACTGAAGCAGATCACGGCAAAGGGTTTAATAGGCAAAAACGTATTTAAATTTTTTTTTTTATTTACAAGGTTGCTTATAAACTAGCCTAAATGCATTGTAACAATTATATTTTTACAATGTATTTTGACCAGCCGAGTACTAGCCTGAATACACCCTTTCATTACCAGGCTATTTTTCCATTTCAGTGCTGTGATAGTTTGACTACCAATTACTCAGGCATGCAACACTATATCCAAATACATATTATATATTTTTAAACAGATAGAGCTTTCTTTTGGTGGTATTTACTAATGACTATTTTTTCTGAATATAATATAAAGCAAAAAAAAAACCGAGGCCCTAAAATGCCCCTAAAATTTTTTTTCTTTTTTAGTTTAGGACATAGCATATACAGTACAGCATTCAGAGTGCAGCGGTCAGCTTGCAGATTTCAGTGGTCAGGAATTAGTGCGTCTTTATGTAAGTGGTGAGTGCCTATTTAAATGTTGGTGGTCAATGGTGTGTTCCCCCTTAAATGTTGGTAATCAGTGGTGAGTGCCCTCTAACTATTGCTGGTTAGGGGTGTTTTTCCACCAAAACTTTGGGGGGCAGTGTGCCCCATTTATGGTCTATATGCTCCCTTTCTGCTCTGTGTACCCCCCTGTTGCTCAGTGTGCCCCTCTGTTAGTGCGCCCCCTTATTTTTCACAGTTTAGGTTCTATACAAACAGTGTTCTTTCTAATTGTGTAACTTACAAATTAAATACAACATCAAGGTATTTAAAATGTGTTTCATCAAGCCCCACACATTTTCCACTGCAGTTTATTTTAACAACATTTTGAGGAAGGTATATATATTAGTTTTAAGATAAACTAGCCTTGGTTTCCCTGAATGAATCAAAAAGGCAAGCTAATATATTGTGGCAGGTCTGCAGCTCACATTGAACATTTAAAAATAATTCCTATGCTTACACAGAAACAGCCAGACTAGCAGTAATCCAAATAACACATTCTTGCTTTATGCATACAAGGCATGGTATGCAGAATCTACCCCATATTATCTGCTATTGTTTGGACAGTGCATAAGAAGAAAAATGAAAATCTACTACTTGCATTAATGATTTTACCTTGCACATTTTTGTTCACTATGTCATTATGTTATGTTTTCTAGCTATCCAAAAGAAAGTTCATTTTGTTCCCACTAACCTAAATCATTATAATGTTGCTTAATAAAAAATTACAAAACATAAGTGTTAACAGTCTTTGACTGGAACTTCAAAGGTTCAGGAAATGCTTGCCTATACAGATGTTCCTCGCTTACCGACTTACCTGTTTTGCGACCACTCGCACTTACGACGGACCGCCGATCGACCTCCGACCTTGCGCGTCAGCGTCAGTGCGCCGTGTCACCGGCGGAAGTGGTGTCCTCCGATCTTCACTGCGGGTTCCGGTAAGTATTTTCATTGCCCGATGTACAGTACACTGTTCGGTACTGTACTAATGCAGTACAGTACTGTATAGAGTTCCTCACTTAACGACCAATCTGTTTAACGAACTGGTCGCAGGAACGGAACTCGGTCGTTAAGTGAGGAATACCTGATATTTAAAATGTCATTTAAAATATTATTTTCTGCCTTGCAAATGTGGCAACTATGGAATGGATGCTGTGTTGCCCAACATGTCACCATTTTGCTTTATTTACATAATTTTCTTCAAATTTTCTTCAAAGAGTGAGCAAAGGTTAGATATTTGCGAGCTCATTTCATGTCAAAAACAGTATTGGATATTGCATAAGTGTTAGTAGATCAACCAGGTTTATATTTGATATATGTAAACAGGTTAACTAGATGCCTTCTGGCTTCTGAACTTCTAAACTTAAAAATATTTAGTATCTCTGTCAGGTTTTTATTAGTACTTATGTTACATTCTACTCATTTCATTAAAAAAACAGACAAAACATAGTTTTTCTGGGGTTTTCTTTCAGGGCTGGGTTACCCATTAAAGTGACATTAAATAAAAAAATCCGATCTTCCTTTTCTTTCCTGTCCTTTTCATTTGTCTCTCCAGCGCTGTGGCGGGTGTCCGATCCAGTGCAGACTCCTCTGTCCTTGTTGGGACTTCCGATCCAGCGGTGTCTGCATGCGGGTGCACGCGTCCATAGACTTACCTTGCGTCTCTCGACCGAAAAGCCAAACTGTGCAAGCACCTGCCCCAAGATGCTTTGCGGCCGCCCGAGCAGTTTCGGATTTTGGGGCGGGAGCGCACGGCGAAGACGGGGTAAGTTTAAAGCGGTTTTAAAGGATAAGTGCGTTTTAAAACAAAGTGCAGAGCTAACGGATCTCCATCTCCTGCTCCACAGGTGTATACTTACTGAGATCTGACTGCCGTGGCTTCCATACACATCTAAGGGAGTCTTCCACCTACGTCATTCAGCTGCTGAAATTTCATACCCTCTCCGGCTGTAGTGCTGCAAATCTCAAAGACCTCAGCGATGCAGTCACATCTCCATCTACCTCTCCTCCTGGCTAATCACAAAGCAAATGGTCACAGACTCCATTTTGTGATTGGCCAGAAGTAGAGAGGGACAAAGATGCAATCACAGTGATGAGGTATATGAGACCTGCAGCAATAAAGTTGGAGTGGACATGGAAGTTTTGCGGTAGCTGGACTTCTACTCGCACATACATTTGATGATTTACTAGGAGAAGTCAGTACTGAATATGGCAGGTGGGTTTTTAGAAAAGACACTGAGGGAAAGTTATCAATACTGGAGCAGACAGAATCTGGAGCAGTTGCCCATGGCAACCAATCAGCATCCACCTTTCATTTTCAAACCTTAAATGAACAGACTGAAGAGAGAAGCTGATTGGTTGTCATCGGCAACAGATTCTTCTGCTCCAGTTTTGATAAATCCCCCCCCCCACTGTATATTTTACCGTACTCAAGAAAGATTATTGTGCCCGGATTTAGGCTTTAAGCAATGGAAGGACCAAGGGGGGCACCACTGTTGGGCTGTGCTGAGGATATCAGTTGCCATTAATCTGGACCTGACTTTATATCCCACCAAAGCATTGTTTCAGTTGCTCTGCAATGTCCAAATGAGAGGCAGGGGGCCAAAGGTATGGTTACCATTAGTCCCCGTTTCCTGTACACAGTCACCACTTTGAAAGGTCTGCCCCCACTAAACAAACTTCCCCAGCAGTGTCCCCAGCAGCAGTGAACACAGTTCAAACATATGCACCATACATACAGCTCTATGCTGTGATGGCTGCCTCTAGGGCTCAGAGAAAGACATGACAATCTCCCTTCTGTGCTCCAGGAGCTTGCCATGCCCCTGAAGTGGCCAGACCTGTGTTGAGTGCAGGGTACTGATCCCTGCACTTTGCATTACTTACTACTGACCCCTGAACTCTACGTTACTTAATACTGACCCCTAAACTCTGCCTTACTTACTACTGACTTCTAAACCCTGTGTTACTTACTACTGAGCTTTGAACCCTGCAGTACTTATTACTGAGCTCTGAACCCTGCGTTACTTACTACTGACCCCTCAACACTGTGTTCCTTATTACACAGCTCTACACTATGCGTTACTTACTAATGACCCCTCAACTCTGCATTATCTACTAATGAACCTGAACTTTGCATTACCTACTACTGATCTTTGAACGCTGTGTTATATACTACTGACCTCTGATCTTCTTGTATTAATATATTTTTTAAAGTTTTATTTAAACTTTCCTTACTTTTTATTAGGCCCTTGCAAGTTTATCTCCTTAAAAAAAGTGTGCTGCACCCTGGTGATCTTGTGTATGGCTTGTATGGTGTAATCCCACGCTTAAAGACTTACACCGTGAAGTGACATTCACTTTATTAGCTAAAAATAATGGGTGTGGTTTGTGGATGTGGCTACAAATGGGGCATGTTTTGGGTGTGGTTAAAAGTAGGCATGGTATGTATGGTGTCCCCAGATTTTATTTTGAAAATTTGGCAACCTTAGCCAAAGGGTCCCTGAATAGGTTAATAAACTAGAGAGAGAGAGCTACAAATTAGATATTATAGACTGACAGCCAACATTATGCAAGTGTAAACATGTTTTTTCACTTTGGTAGTAAATGTTCCAGACAATTACCATGAAAAAAGCAATATACTTTCCACAAGGAAATTTTTGCCATTATGCTTGCCAAATTAATCATCATATTACTACGGGACAATCTCTCATGAATATTTTGTCAAAGAACTGATGTTACTGGCTCACAGTCAACTGACTTATGCAATTTAGGCCAGGCCAGAAAAAGAATGTGATGACCAATGTCATGTGTATGCAACACATGCACATTAAAGTATATAGCTACCAACTACTGACTTTTGGCAGACATACAGTTCTAAATAAAAGCAACTACATGTTTCTAGGTTCAAAGGAATATTTTTTTATTGGAGACACTTTCTCTCATGTTTTCTTCTTTTTGCTTCCGATGCTTTAAGAATGGTATTTCATTTTTATTTATCCAAGAAAGTAATAAAACAGGAACATTTTTGTAGTGTAACATGCATTACATAATGCATTCCTTTATTACCCTGAAATACATTTTCGGATAAAAATTATTGATCGCAATAAAAGAAAGCAATCTTCGCCAAGTCCCAGTAAATTACTAGCATGGTTACACAAAATAATTCAAAGTGAACACTTTTATTAGTGAATAAATGTGACTTTACCATCCGCCTGCTGATTAGATGTGCCCAGTGTAGGAACTGAATGGAATTAGTTTGCTTTACAGACGTTAACTGTGTGTGAATCATTAGTAGCCATTCACTAGTGCGCATGTTAAGTGGTTTATATTCACCTTTTCACTTTTATGTATAATTAGGGCAGGTAGACAGACACTTATTAGGACTGATATTGACTGAAGATTTGTCCTTAAAATTGAATTTAGCTAATATCTGTTTGCGGATACAAACAGCTAGGTGGTTAGCATTCTTACTATGCAGACCTGGATTAAAATCCCCATAAGGTTACTGTCTGTGTAAAGTTTGTATGTGCTCTTCATGTTCTCTAGGCATGCTATTCCCTCCAAATCCAAAGTAAAAGTTCTTAAGTGTGTCCATGTTAGATTACATGCTCTCTCAGCACAAGGATCTATGTACTCCATAAATTATGGTGTCATATGTTGAAGACATTTAAGGTACCCTTACAGTAAATCTGTGCTTTGTCCATGCAGGTTATAATAACAAGTCAACTTAATTGCAGGTACTTCATCACTTCCTCTATCTGCTTTCGAAGAACATTTTTCACCCACCAGAATTAAACAAACAAGCCCTGTGTAAGCATCATGTTGATAAGTCCAGTGCTTACTCAGGGTTTGGTATCCCCTCTGCCATCATATAAAGTGCTCAGGGCAGGCGATTCAATCATATGCTCCTTTATATGATAAAATATCGAGTATTTCACTTTACTCCAAACAGAATAGTGAGGGGGTGCACGGAAGGTTCAGTATATCAACAGTTAGTCAAGAGTAGATTCCGTAACTCCTCAGTGCCATCTAGAGATGTTAGTGCTGTGCGAACAGCATTTGCCCAGCAATACACTGGGTAGATGTTTTATGATTAAAGTGACACTAAACTCAAGAGTTAACCCTTAAACATGCACTCCAATACCTTATTACCAAAAATGTATCTTGTTTGTGCACCACTCAGCTGTACTGATTTCATGCTTACACTGTCCTTCCTTCTGGAGGGTGGCTACTTTTGTTCCCCATGGTCCCTGTGTGTGTTGTAAAGTAGCCACCGCTCCAAGCTCACTCACGTAGGCTACAATCTCATGTTTAGTTTACTGATTGTATTGAGATTGTAGTCCATCTGGGGAATGAGCTTGAAGCAGTGGCTACTTTACAACACACGCAGGGACCATGGGAAACAAAAGTAGTCATCCTCCAGAAGGAAGGACAGTGTCAGCACCAACTCAGACATGATTTGAGGATCTACAGCCGAGTGATACACAAATAAGATACATGTTTGTTAGTAGTTAAAGTGACATTAAGGGCAAACAGCTTTTTCCCTCCCCCAATGTTAATTAAAGCACTTACCTTAAAGGAGAACTATGAGGTGAGTGCTTTTCACTCACCTCATAGTTCTAGCCGACCTGTGACAATGAGACTGTCACAGGTTGGCTCAGTAGATCGGGAGGTGAGCGAACACATACCGGCGTTCGCTCACCTCTCGATCCTGTCACGGCTTTCTGCCGTGGCAGGGGAGGGGCTGGATTCCCCCCTCCCCGCTCCGATCCGCCAGCGCTGACTGGCGGAACGGCCGGGGGAGGGGGCGGGTACAGCTGGCTTTGCCTCTAGATAGGCAGAGCCAGCTGTCAGTCATGCAGCTGGGCGGATCCCGGCATAATTGTCTGGATCCGCTTCAGCTGCGGCAGCGTCTCAGTATACCGCGAGCAGCAGCTAGGGTGAGCCTAGGGTGACAGGAGGACGCTAGTTTGTGTCCTCCCGTTACCCTAAGGAGAACTATGGGGAAAAGCCTTAACCCCATAGTTCTCCTTTAAATGGTGTCTCTTAATCCGATCTTTTTTTTTCCTGTCTTTTTCAGTCTTCTCTCTAGCACTGCTGCCGGTCTCCGATCCAGCGCTGACTCCTCTGTCCTTGCTGGCACTTCCTGTCCTACGGTGTCTGCATGCGGGTGCACGCGTCCATACCTGAGAGACCTTGTGTCTCTCCTTGTCTCCCGGCCGAAAATCCGAACTGCGCAATGCGTCCGCCCCAAGATGCTTTGTGACCCCCCGAGAATTTTCAGATTTTCGGACGGGAGCGTGCGGCAAAGACATGTAAGTTTAAACCGCTTTTAAAGCGTTTTTTTTTTCTTAAACTTTTTGCATCGAGCTACTGCAAGCAGTAGATATATGCAAAAAAGTGAGGGTTTAGAAACCCTTTAAGGTATTTGCATGCATTTTTAAAATGTAATTCTTGAGTTTAGTGTCACTTTAAACCTGGTACCCGTGTAAAGGAAACTATACACATAGCCAAGATAACCTTTAGCATTAAGGGTTAACATTTTGTTTCCATAGATCTCCCCTGACTAAAGAAATTAGAATGTGCATGTTACTCGCTAAAAAGAGTGAACAAATATTTTCATTCTACATTTCCTGTGGGTGTTTTACATCTATAGCCTTCTATATCTACAGCCATCACTTTCTTGGTGTTAGCTGCCTGCTATTTATGACTAAAGCTCAGCTTACTAAAGGGTGGATAGGAAATGCAATACATTTGTTTTCCTCCTTTTGCAAAGGGTGATTTTCAAGTGAGGTCATCCAGGGTTCAAAATCCTGAACATTTAAAGAAATATGATCCTAAGAACATTCACAATCAGGTTTAATAGCAACACTTAAAGTGAATTCTTTATCTTTGAAGTCTCCTTTTCACATAATTTACTTGAATGCAACTATGAAATTGTGCTCAGATATGGAGAGTGTAAATGAGATAATTAGCCGAAACTTTATTATTCCAATCCACTGCAGAATAGGCCAGAACTTTGATACTGGAAAATATGGTACCTACATTCAAAAAAAAACCTTACATACATAGATAATAAGCTAAAAAATAGACCAGTGCTGGCTTAAAGCAGAAGTTCGGGGCAAAAATGTTCTTAACCCTTGCAGTGGGGCTCTCTAGGTGCTAAAAAAAGTTATACTCTCCCGCGGAGCGGGCTTGCTCTTAGACCAATTCTTGGAGTCTCTCTCCCCCTCCACTGCTAGGGTCTAAGGGTCCTCAAGTCATCCCATTCTGTACAGTGTATAGGATATAAGGACACTGGAGGACATACCATTGCTGCAGTGGGGGAGGAGACAGGCTTTAGGGACCGAAGTAGCAGCCAGCCAGCTCCGTGGCTCAGGTGGGTATAACGTTTTTAAGCACCTAGACAAAAATAAGCAGTTAACCATTGCAGCGTGGGAGTAGACCTACTGCAAGGGTTGAGAACATTTTTGCCCAGAGTTCTGCTTTAAGTGCAAGGCTATTGAGGTGGTCGCGTGTTTTTAGTTTTGAATCTGCGCTTAATGGATAATCTAAGATGCCAATTGAAATCTGCTGCACTATAGACAACTAAAGGTGCCCATACACTTTACAACCATCGCAAGACAATAGTCTTGCGATGGTTGTAAAGTAATTAAAAAAACGTACGATCTGCCCATCTTGGACAGGCAGATCGTACTCTCGATCATCACAAGCCAGCCCCCCTGAGGGGCGGGCTTCCGATGACCGCAATGCTGAACGGGCAGTGTGCGCGTGTGCACACCGGCCCGTTTGGCATTTGTCTCCCGAGCACCGTTCAAACTAGCCGAAAATCGTACGATTTTCGGCTGGTTTTCTAGCGTGCTCCTTAGACAAAAGACGTGCGACCGTACAGTAGAAACGGTCGCACGTCTTCCTTCACACTGCTCGATTCTCATACGATCGCGGGATTTCCCGTGATTCTCGTACGAGAATCGAGCAGTGTATGGGCACCTTTAGTCCAAATGATTGTTTTACCAAATATACAGTGCTAATAGTTCAATTAAAGAAGGAATGGATCTATATCTGTGATGACCTATTAAAGTGTACACACCATCTAATCTACCGTGTATAAATCTAATATCCGTGATGTGATTATAATTAAATAAATTAAATATATTAAATAAATCGATCAATTCATGGAGGCCGCTCTATAACATAGATGCTTACCTCGTGCAAAAATGACAATGTGTGCCAGAAAAATTGGGTCTAGTACTAAAAAAGGTAACTATCCCTCATTCCTCATATTCCACATAAAATCCTAATATGTGTATATCAATTAATTGGTGGTTAGTGCTATATATTAAGTTGATGTTGATTAAATATAAATAGAAGTGATTACTCTATATATTAAGTGCAAAGCTTTTTAAAATGTGCAAAAAAGCAAAATCACTGTACATCAATATACTCATACATAAACACATAGAATGGATTTGATTATACTGTATCCACAAGTGATAAATAACCACAATGACCCATAGGTGCTAATAACATATGCACCGTGAACAGTCCATAATATCATGAAAAAATGTCTCTGTGTAAAATATATATCTCCAATAGGTGCGATAATGTGAAGCCTCCAGTGATCCAGAGGTTTAGTAAAATTTGCTGGAGATCATATAGGTGCCAAACGTCCACCCCCTCAAGAATGGCGTTTGTCTGATAACTCACGGTATTGTAGCGTCGTCAATGTACCCTTTTTAGATCGATATCCAGAAAACGAAGTATATCTGGTAGCTTTTCGTACAATTCGTGCTTGTTGACGTCACAATCCCGCGACGGCTAGAAGGGGGCGCTAACCATGGTGTACTTAGTGACTAAGACATGGTGTGTGTTAGGTGCAGAATGTTCTCCAGTAAAGACCCATCACCTGCTACTGCTCTTCAACATAGACCCTAAGGCTGGTCACACACTGCTCTATTTTTCTCGTTCAACCCATGGGCTGAATGAAAAAATAGAGTATATTGCTCCATCAACACTATGAGTGTGTAGATCGAGGAATCCCCGCTGTTTCTTTTGTATGCTGACAGCTGCCGCTAGCCTCTGCCATAATACCTGAACAGAGCCGGCAGCTTATTGGCTGCCCACTCTGTTCGCACAAAGAGTTTCTGACTGGCTCCTTTGATCAGCTGATCGAGGCATGCCGGCCGCAAGGGTGCCGACAGCAGCACCCACTGTGCAAATTTCAGATGGTCCCTCAAGAATCAGCTGAAATTCGCACAGTGTATGGCCACCTTCCAGGTAACCTATTGATGTGTGGTGACCACCTCAATAGATCAATTCATGGAGGCCGCTCTATAAAATGGATGCTAACACACCATGTCATATGCATCCAATTGTGGCAAAGTGAGCTACTGAGAATGAAAGGTCAATCACTATTTAAACACGCCCCATAAAGCCACTGTAATACAAACCACTGCACACTTTTCCAAATTAACAAAAGTAAAAATTACAAGAAGTGGTCACACAAAGTATATACATTGTAAAATTGTATAGAAAAAAATACTAAAATACTTGGCTCCAAACACATAAAAATGTTGGAACTTGTATATATTATGGCGCAAAGTGCTGGTCAGGAGTCCACTATGCCCTGCCGCTATAATATCTCACCCCGTAAAAAAAAAAAAAAACTTGCATAGAGTAATATGTTTTAGGCTGGGTTCACACCTAGGCGTATCGAATATGCGCGTTTCGTGACGCGCGTTTTTTACCACGATTCGTGGTAAAAAAACACGCGACAAACATGTGTTTCCAAGGGCTACTTGGCTGTATCCCAATGGAAACGCGCAACAAAAACGCCCCAAAGAAGCTCCTGTACTTCTTTGGGCGCCCAGGTGTGAACCATACCCATAGGAAATAATGGGATTTCGGTGTTTGAGCGTTTTGCAGAGCGTTCGAACGCGCTACAAAACGCCCAGGTGTGAACCAGGCCTTACACTTTATGCAACATTAATTGTCTACTATTGCACTCACATTTACTGTAAAAAGCACACGCAAGCTTGTACTGAATTTGTGGCCATGGGGTTGGGGCGATATCTTCAATATGTTGGGCACACTCATTTAGATTTGGTCTGTCAACAAAATGTACCAACAACTGACTAACATGAAAGTCTAAAAGATTGCATTGTTAGGAAGGCCCTCACACTACATTCTGGTGAATTCTATCAATCTCACAGGTCAAATCTGAAAAAAACTCTATGTGTGACTAGCTATACGTTCTCATTGAGGGAATCTTCCTTTGTTTTACTCACAGCGGTAAAATCTTTATAAAGTGAACATGACCATGAACATCAGAGGAAAGTAAGATGTCTCTTTATCTCAGTGTTCTTGCACGGTTTTATTGTGTATCCCAGTATTCATGTTTTAATTACAGTAGGAAGAGGGATGAGGTGCAGCTGTCTGCAACTGAATCAGACAGCCTTGTGTCAGCTTACCTCAGGCGACACAATAGAGAGGGGACAAGATGTTCTAATCTGTCTGATCACTTTCTACCCCAAGAAATCGTGGGTGGAGGTGTCTGAAGCCGGGTATACACACACATATTGTTTTCTTCATTCAACCTGTGGATTGAACAAAGAAAATATACCAGATTCCTCCATCACCGCTTACGAGAATTGATCGAGGAATCCCCTGCTGTTTCTATTGTATTCTGACAGCAACCATCCAGTTATGATAAAACTACTTCATGCCTCTTCCTCTGGTTGTCATGCCTGTGGCCTCATGGGAGTTTCAATCGCCAGTTGCCTACGCCTGTTCTACACAATTTTATTAAACATAAACATAAAAGGGAATTTGTCAAAATTGGAGCAGACAAAATCTAGAGCTGCTGTGTATGGCAACCAATTAGCTTCTCTCTTTCATTTTCAAATCTCAACTGAACAAACTGAAGAGAGAAGCTGATTGGTTGCCATGCACAGCTGCTCCAGATTTTGTCTGCTCCAGTTTTCATAGATTCCCCCCATAATTCCTTGTGATTAAGGGCCCATTCAGATTAGCGCTTTGTAGTAAGACAGTAAGATGTGTTTTACAGTGCATTATCCCAGTGTTTCTTTTAAATGGCACACCAATGTACATACCTAGTTCACTGCAATGTACCTACATTTGTCTGCTGCATTGAAAAATAATGGTGCAGGTACGTTTTTCTGTTCAGTGGTCCATTCAACATAAATAAGTTGCCTTAAAGTGACTCTGGCTCCCTGCAATAAAAGACTAAATAAAATACTCTGGAAAAGTCCTTAAAAAGGAACTTCCTATAAAAAGATTTTTCAAAAAAAAGAAACTTCACCCCCTTTCTTATTTGTAAATCCCCTCATACCTTTTTCACTGGGTTGTCCTTCACAAACATGGTATCCCAGGAGTGACCTCATTCTCGGCGAGGGTTACCAAAAATAGTATTTAAAAAACACATAAATGAATGTGCCATTGTGTGAAAAGAGGAAGGTAGGTGAAAAATGATGGAAGGTGGTTGAGGAGGATGAAGATCCACTTTAACATTCAATATTTCTTGTAGTGTGGAATACCTGCATCCCCCGCAATATGCTGAGGTTCCTTCCTTTGACCTCTGCCTCACTAAAGCACTCAGTAGTGATGTAGGGACCAGCAGGAGGAACCAAGCCATATGATCTGACAGCAAAGGCTGCAGTGTTGGAAGACACGGTTATTAGGACCCCACCAACAGGAAAAACAGTGTTAACATTTTTTGGGAAAAGCAAGAGTCACTTTGGGGCATTGCACTTCAACGCATGAAATATTTATCAAAGCAATTGCAACAGGGTTTTTTTTTATGTGCAAATCTGTCTTTTAACATGTGCACCTGTTTTGACCTGAGCTTGCACTAGTTTCCCAATTGCACGTGTTTTGCCCCTGTTTTTGCAACTGTTTACATCTGCACTTGTTCTGCGGCTGTCTGAAACGGAAGAATTACCTGACAAAACAATCGTTACTTAAGGAGTCCCCATGACCACTTCTTCAAGAATTGACAGTTGAGCTTTTTGCCTGGAGTTACGAGTCTTCTTTCCTGGAGTCTATTTAACCTCATTTATCAACAACATTACACCAGCATCATAAATCTGGAGCAAAGTGCATCAAATATATTCCGCGCAAGTTCAAATACTCGCAATTGCTATGATAAATTCCCCCCAATGTATTTTTCAGTAACACGGGTTAGATCATCACATGATGTGTGCACATGCCCGAAAAGGCCTGCAAAGGAATCACCAGGTGAAGTTTTTTTCTGAAAACAACACTTCCAGCAACCACTTCCAGGAGGGGCTCTGTGCACAAATACCCACCTGATGAGAACGGATGTCACCATTGTGACATGCGTGTCCGTGCAGTTTTTTCCTCCATGTTGCGATGGAGGGAAAAACTGACATTACCGGACGCATGTTGTGTATGGGCAGTCGGATCTAAACACATGGGCATCTGTTTACACTCGGTTACCCCTGATCCGGCATGATCAGGTCCGGCAAAACACATCTCTGATACATTTGTTTTTCCAGACCTGCCCAGAAACGGGAGTAACCAAGTGTAAAAAGATGCCCGTCCATTTAGATCCAGCTGCCCATAGATGAAAATTGAGCTTCCAATCAGATCTGCCTGAAAAACTGAGAGGTGGACCTGATCGGAATGCCCATGTGCATCAACTGTTGTTGAAGGAGCCAGCCTGGAATTTCAACAGCTGCAGTTACTGTTCAGTAGAGATAAGCCAGGGCTTGGGATGAGCCAAGTTCACCAGAATACATCCAAGGCTGCTCAAACTGTGACTGGCATATCCCCCTCCTGGCCCAGGCAGTGGCAGCAGTTGCGGCGAGGGAAATTCCCTGCCTCTTTGTGATGTGTAGAGCCGGCGTGGAAGTGCACTTGGTGCAATTTATTGGGGTGGGAGGTGGGGTGTGTCGGTCACAGTTATAAGCAGCCTTGGGCGAACTGGGTTTGCACCAAGTCCAGGCTCATCACTACTGTTCAGGTATTCTGACAGCGGCACACCTGTGGCTCTCAGAATAAAATGGGGGGAGAAGAGGAATTCCCCCATCAATGCTGTTAGTGTGGATGGGGGAATGGAGACTCTGACAGTGTATGGCCGGTGTTATGTCGAAAACGTCCAGTGACTCGCCAGTAGGAGATTTAGACAAGATGGCGCTAGTGAGTGTGCGTCAGCTGTGGCAGTTTCAGAATCCTTGTCGAGTTCTCCAATTCCTGTCAGTGTACCTGTGCGGCTTCACAATCCTCGTTTTTACAAAGCAAAGGCAGCCAATCAGAGAGCATCTTCTGCTAACAGAATTCATGTTATGCCATTGGCTGGGTGTGCAGGCGCAGTAATGCTTATTGGAGAACTTTATACTGCTCTATGGTGGCCACATAGGCGCACTGGTGGGTATTGGAGAACTCGACGAGGATTGTGAAGCAGCGCTGGCCCACTAAAGGGAATTGGAGAACTCGATAAGTATTGTGAAGCTGCGCAGGTGCACTGTCGGGAATCGGAGAACTCGATGAGCATTGTGAAGCCGGGCCGGTGCACTGACGGGAAATGGAGAACTCAACAAGCATTGTGAAGCCGCACAGGCGCACTGATGGGAATCGGAGAACTCAACTAGCATTGTGAAGCCGCGAAGGCACACTGACAGGAATCAGAGAACTTGACGAGCATTGTGAAGCAGCGCAGGCGCACTGACAGGAATTGGAGAACTCAATAAGCATTGTGAAGCCGCGCAGGCGCACTGACAGGAATCGGATAATTCGAGGAGCATTGTGAAGACGTGCAGGCGCACTGACGGAGATTGGAGAACTTGACCAGGATTGTGAAGCCGAGCAGGTGCACGGACGGCAATTGGAGAACTCAACGAGCATTGTGAAGCTCTGCAGGCGCACTGACGGGAATTGGAGAACTCGATAAGTATTGTGAAGCCGCGCAGGAGCACTGGTGGGAATCAGAGAACTCCACGAGCATTGTGAAGCCACGCAGGTGCACTTACAGGAATTGGAGAACTCAATAAGCATTGTGAAGCCGCGCAGGCGCACTGGCAGGAATTGGAGAACTCCACAAGCATTGTGAAGCCGTGCAGGCGCACTGACGGGAATTGGAGAACTCCACGAGCTTTGTGAAGCCGTGCAGGTGCACTGACGGGAATTGGAGAACTCCACGAGCATTGTGAAGCCGTGCAGGCGCACTGACGGGAATTGGAGAACTCCACAAGCATTGTGAAGCCGCGCAGGCGCACTGACGGGAATTGGAGAACTCCACAAGCATTGTGAAGCCGTGCAGGTGCACTGACGTTAATTGGAGAACTCCACGAGCATTGTGAAGCTGTGCAGGCGCACTGACGGGAATTGGAGAACTCCACAAGCATTGTGAAGCCGTGCAGGCGCACTGAAGGGAATTGGAGAACTCCACGAGCTTTGTGAAGCCGTGCAGGTGCAGTGACGTTAATTGGAGAACTCCACGAGCATTGTGAAGCCGCGCAGGCGCACTGACGGGAATCAAAGAACTCGACGAGCGTTGTGAAGCTGCGCAGGCGCACGAACAGGAATTGGAGAACTCGACGACCATTGCGAAGCCGCGCAGGTGCACTGACAGGAATTGAAGAACTCGATGAGTGTTGTGCAGCCGCACAGGCGCACTGATGGGAATCAGAGAACTCCACGAGTATTGTGAAGCCGCGCAGGTGCACTTACAGGAATTGGAGAACTCGGTAAGTATTGTGAAGCCGCGCAGGCGCACTGGCGGGAACTGGAGAACTTGACGAGGATTGTGAAGCAGAGCAGGTGCACAGACGGGAATTTGAGAACTCAACGAACATTGTGAAGCTGCTCAGGCGCACGGACGGGAGGTGGAGAACTTGACGAGCATTGTGAAGCCACACAGGCGCACTGGCGGGAATTGGAGAACTTGACGAACATTGTGACGCCGCACAGACGCACGGTCAGGAATTGGAGAATTCGACAAGCATTGTAAAGCTGCGCAGGCGCACTGACGGGAATTGGAGAACTTGGCGAGGATTCTGAACCCGCCGCGGCTGGCGCATGCGCACCAACGCCATCTCGTCAAAGTCGCCTACTGGTAAGTCACCGGACGTGATGTAACGAGTTGGAGATCTCGACTAGTTGACCATTTCGATAGAACAGTGGCTTTAGTTAGCTGACAAGGTCACTTTCACAACCACTTACTTGATTGCTCAACACCGAAATCTAGAATTTCCGATTCTTACAAAACATTTTTCTTAGTTTAAAAAACGAGAAAAAGAGGTTTCAATTCCGCACTTCAAGCTGCAGCATAATAAATAAAAAAAAAGGATAAATGAAGCTTCGGTAAACACAAGAATTCCACCCGAGCTCAGGAGTGCTCTTCTTTTAGAAACAAAGTGCTCTTCTACTTCAGACTGATTGGTATTTTTAAAAGTAGCAGTGTAATACACAAACCACTGATGATGTCAGCTTGTTATTGACTTTCCAAGTCTGAATGACTGAGCAAAGGAGAGGGGGTGGGGTGAAATCAATCTATTGCAGGCTGTGTGACCAGCCATGCGAAAATGAGAGTCAAGGTTGTGGAGGGGGATGGGAGACACTGAGCCTGAATGTGAAGGAGGCTTCGCGTAGCAAATGCTCCACAGAGGCCTGTAGAACTGAAACTAAGAAAAGCATTCGGTCTTGTGTTCAGAACATCCACACAGAGCACACACTTCACACAGCCGGAAAAAAGGGCCGTCAGCTGACTCAGGAAATCCAAATCAAACACGTGTTAACCCCTTCATTGCCAGAAATAAATACTAGGCATGTTTACATGGTTGAATCGCGCATTCGATGCCGTTTAACACATTCATTGCCAGATATACATATGAAGCATTTATTACACGTTAAAGGGGTTCATTAAAATTAGATATTGTACGCATGAATGTTTCTGCTACCAGAAATATGCATCCAGCTATTAAAGCATATCTAAAGCCAAAACTAAGGCAGGGGTAGGCAACCCGGGCTCTCCAGCTGGGGTGGAACTACAAGTCCCATGAGTCATTGCAAGACTGACAGCTACAGGCAAGACTCCTAGATATCATGATGAGATTAGTAGTTTCACCTCGGAATGCCGAGGTTGCCCGTCCATGGAGTAAGGCCTTGCTCACAAGGATCAATGTCTGACATTGACCTTAGAGCCTACTAAGTGTGTGCTTGTGTGAGGATCCTGAATGCTAATTCTGGTATGATTGTTTTGAGGAAAAGAAGGCTTTCCCTGTAACACGTTTAAACATGCATACATGTGCAGGACATATGGGTGTGTTTCTGAAGGTTTCCGCTCACATACATCTGTAGATAGCAAAGAAACAAGTGATCCGAGCTGCGTCCTAGTCATTTTCCTCATGAAGATATGGTCCATGGAAAGCACTGGTATGAGTAAGCTCTCACGGGCAGAGCCCTCCTTACCATCCTGTCTTCATTTGTCACATCCTCCTTATATTGTAAAGCGCTGAGCAAACTGTTGTCACTATATAAATCCTAAATATAATAATAAGTAAAAGCCCTGCACTGCAACACTGTGTAGATATGGTTGTGGGAATATGACTAGGGATGAGGTTCGGGTCTGCTGCCACTAGACATTCCATTCCGAATCAAAATTCTTAAGAATTTTCCGAATTTCCAAATGTCGGATCCCGTGTAAATTTCGTTCAAAAACTAAACTGAATCGGACATGTGACTTTTCTGGCCAATCAGATGTGTTTTTCCGTTTAATGCATCCAAATGGGTTTGAACACACATTTTCATTATGGCAACATGGGAGCCATGTACAGTATATACAATACTAAAGCTGAGGCTCCTAGACCCGAATGGCATTCAGGATCCGGCTTTCTTAATGGGACTTCTGGTATCAGTATTCGGTATCGGTGAGTACCGAAAAAAATATCGGTAGTCATACTTGATACTGAAAAAACTGTATTGGTTCATCCCTAATATATATAGCAAATTATACATTAAAACAGGAATGCACAAATCCCAGGAGCTCCGTGTGCTCCTTACAAATGACAGCTGCCTCCTAACTTTTGAGTTTTTCTCTAGTCTAGTCTTGGAGCTGGAAATGTATCTGTACATGTACTTGTACCGAGTACGGGATCTTGGTATCTGTGCATCCCTACTAAAATGTCATGTGATCTGTACTCAGAAAGGCAGAGGGATTTAAACCCCTAGAACTGGTCATGTTGACATTATTGCAGCTTAGAATTTAAATAATACCAATGTCAGCACACATACTGGATCAGGGTCATGAAAAGCCCCAGCACGTCCAGTTATAATTAATCATTTGAGAGACCACCCCAGCTGCATTTCTGGACCCCTCCAAGCCCATGGCTGTCCGATTTTTAACCATACAACTGTTTCTAGATTTAAAAGGTAAATGGCCTGCCAGTCGGTGCTGCCTTTGGACACTCGTATATATCATGGTCAGGCAGCTTATGTAAAATGTGTCCACTAGCAATACATGTTTGGTAACCCATCCTTAAAAATGCCTGTAGACACGGTAGGGTGGTTGGACATGCATCCAGATTCAGACCTCCCTCAGGCACCTCGATCAGACTGCGCTGTCACAAATACGGATATTTGACTCTACTGAATGTTTCTGGATGTGAATGGAGAGTAAGGAGACATGAGACAAGCTTTGTAACCTTGAAAAAAAAATTGATTGTTCCCACCAAGAACATGAGCTTGTGTGTGGATGTAGAATTATAATATTGGTATATGCTTATAGGTAACAAGCAAATCACAAAATCCATACTACAGGATATCACGTCAATGACCAGCGCGTACAAACAAACATATGACTATTTTTTAACTTACTCAAGAAAAGATGAGTCTAACGATTAATAATAAGTATTATCATTAGACCATATGAAAGGCCATAAATGCATAACATGATATATACTATAATACTACAACAAGTAGTCATCCGCATTAGGCTGTATGGAAAATGTATGTGACGCTTAATACCAGGTGAAGAACAGAGAGTGTTTTGTGTTCTATTCATTGTTTCATAGATTTTTTCGAACAGATCAAGCAATCCTTCTCGACTTAATTGCCTTCCTTATTCATTTAAAACACTTTATTTCACAGACAAATAATATAATGGCTTTTTAATGTAATGCAGAAAGAAAACAATACTATTATTTATTGGTAAAGAGGCATTAATAAATATACATGTCTTATTTAAGAGTATCGTGATCAATGGCAGTAGGTTGTTACATGAACAGAAGATCTTTTCCACTCAATGAACTCTTAGCCTGGACAGACCATATGTATTTATTTTTTACCAAGCAGTAGCCAGTCACATATTTTATTCTCTGCAAACTACTTTACTATATAAGCCCGTGTTGGCGCTGTATAGATTTTGAGATGTTCATTAGACAGGCACACGGAAAGTATAGAATATCTATCAAATGGGTTCTACTCCACTGTTGGAAATCTTTGTTGGGAGAAGTGTGGAGGATTCCTTCTAAAAATGTTCAGGGCCCAACATATCTGGTCTGCTGTGGTACTTTGTTATTCTTGATTACATAGCACCAACAATGTATGCTTTATGTACTGTATACTCACGTCAGTCCCTGCCCTCGAGGAGCTTCCGATCCCTATCTCACATGCAGGGCCAGATTTCCCACAAGGCCAACCAAGGCCCGGCCTTGGGGCAGCAGGGAGTAGAGGAGTAGCAGGGGTGTGGAATTCCTATCTTCCAGAGCCTGTGTGGGTAGTTGTTTTCTACATTTAGCCCTGCTTTGGGCAAGCAGAGCTAAATGTACAGCAGGGAAACCGCCACTTGTTTTCTACAAGTGATCCCGGTGATGTCGCCGAGATCACTTGTATGCAGCCTGCAAGTCTGCAGTTCTCCATTCGGGGGTGGGGTTTGGCAGGTAGAGGGACGCATTGAGAAACCTGGCCTTGGGGCAGCAGAGAGAGTAAATTCGGCCCTGCTCACATGCATACACATCCTGGGGCCAGTTGGAGCCATTTATCTTACCAACATGTAATTGGAGTGTGAGAGGAAACCAGAGTACCCGAAGGAAACCTAGGAAAGCACATAGAGAACATGCAAACTCCATGCAGACAGAGAGTGTCCTGGCCAGGATTTAAATCAAGGACCCCAGAGTACTGCAGGCAGAAGGGCTAACCACTAAGCCACAGTGTTGCCCTTTAACGCACTTTGCATCAAGGAAGATCGTTCATTATAAATGGGCTACCAACATGCCTCAATGGACAGTATGTGTGTTGTGGTGCACTGCCATGCTTTTGTGGATTAGTAGCTACTATAGAGTGCGTTGGGTTGTCATACACAATGTACAGTATCAAACATAGAGCTGTATGTTGACGCACACTGCGATAACACGTGTTAAAGCGACACACTAGTCCTAGTGGACCCTAATTCCTAGGCTGTGATGCTGGTCTCATGGCTTTGATAGTCCTGACTGACCTTCAACAAATTAGCAAATAGAGTCCTGACTTTGCTGGTGGCATGCTTATTCCAGGTTAGCGGTTGTAGTGAAATTGCAGGATCGGCATAACTGTCCAGCACCGAATATTTTCAGAACAAGTTCAGTAATGTAGGCCTAAGCTAAAAATACACTTCTCTTTTATATCTTTTGCTGAGAAAGAAAGACAACCTGTGATCCCAGAATTTATGTTCAGTGTGGATTCAGACCAAAGCTTTTGACTGGTTGAGGCAAAGTGAAGGGCAGAGTAGAGGCATATGGAACAGACTTTTTATTACATGCAGGGTCCTCAATTAAGAGTCCACCTTCATAAAATGGCCAATTGAAAAGGTCATTATTCCCTTTTTTTAACTGATTAATGACATCATGTCCCAATGTCAGCAACACAGTTAAAGATTGGGGGCAAATAAGAATCTCTTTCAGGTTTATTGCTTTCTACTTCCTCGTATGCTCATGACACTTATTACCACCATTTTGTGGCCTGGTGCCGTTTTTGAACTGCTTTTCCTTCCTCCTTTGAGAAACAATGAGAGTTAATAGACTTCTTTATAAGTGTCAGTTTTCTGCACCTAACACAACAGAGGCACAGCATTGGGTACAACTTAGCAGGAATGATAGCGACCATTGTCAATGACTCTGGAACATGTATGAAATGTCAGGTGACATATTAAGTCATGTCAGGTGACAGATTCTGTGACATCATTGTCCATTAAAAGGACTCATTCATTTTAACTTATGGAGTGCTGGTGACCTATTTTCTTCAATCAGGTGACATATTAAATCATGTCAGGTGACAGGCACAGCATTGGGTACAACTTAGCATGACTCTGGAACATGTATGAAATGTCATGTGACATATTAAGTCATGTCAGGTGACAGGCACAGCATTGGGTACAACTTAGCAGAAATGATAGCGACCATTGTCAATGACTCTGAAACATGTATGAAATGTCACGTGACATATTAAGTCATGTCAGGTGACAGTCACAGCATTGGGTACAACTTAGCGGGAATGATAGCGACCATTGTCAATGACTCAGGAACATGTATGAAATGCCATGTGACATATTAAGTCACAGGTATGTTCTAACCCAGACTTGCTGCCAGATGAATAGCATTTCTTGCCACACACTTAATTCAATTAAATACCCTGGATGTTCTACGATGCTTCATTTAGGAGTGTGGAGCATGGCCCCGTCTCTTTCCTATTGGTCAGTGAGGCTGCCCCCATACAGTGATGAGGGGGGTGAGAGGTAGAAGGGATGAAGCCATGCACCAGCTTCCTTCCTATTTGAATAAAAGAGTAGGCTGGATGTGTCAGCTGTTCTGTAAGTGTCAGTTTATGACAAACACTCTAAGCACAGATACCCTTTAAAGCTTGCCATACACTGGTATTTTCTTCCAGTATATGGAAAAGCAATTGATTCCCCCATCCACACTAAACACCCCTGCTGGGCTACTGTATTCTGACAGCTAGCACCCACAGTTGTCAGAATACCCAAACCATGACTGCAGCTGTTTGTTGAACAACTTTCATCCCGGCTCCTTTGACAAAAGTCTCTTGAAAAAAATGACTTTTGTTAAATAGAGAGTTGCTAATAGGGCCAACTACAACACAATATGTAGCATATGGCCGGCTTAAATCTGGGTATATACCATTAGAATTTCGAACAAACAAAATCAATTTAGGAACGTTCGTTTGACTTTATAGTAACTGATTAGATTAAATTGATGATCGATTTCAACCACAGTGATGAAAACATTTGAAGGAGCATCTTGGAAATGTTTTCTCTAATGAACTAAATTCTAAACAGTGAATGAAAAATGTAATTCATTCCAAAATCAAATACAACGAAAATCCAAAAACATTTTCGAATTACAATCGCCAAGCCTCTAATGGTATCATGGAACGTTCCGACGGGATTTGTCGTACTAACATTCGTGCAAAAATCTACCCTTGTATACCCTACTTAAACTGCCCATACACTATGAATATCAGCCGATTTTCGTATGCGATCGAGTTTTTCCTCCGACATTCGTAAGGTTGATGGGCAGTGTACAACCGCAAATACTGTACAATCGATCGACTTTTGACTAACCAGCAGATTAGAAAACTTCAGTCGATCGTACAATTTTCGCAAGGTTGGTGGCGTTTCCGTACGTCAAAATTCGTAAAGATTTACACTGCTCATGCGCAGGCGAAAATACTTGCGGTCGCTTACTGCAATTTGTCCAAGTGCTTTCTTTTAATTCCTGCTAAATGAACCTTGCGATAATCGGGGCAGGATGGGGCCACCGTACGAAAAACGTACGACGGTTTGATCATCAGACGGAAAGTTTTGTCCGATGATCGCAAGGTGTATGGGCAGCTTAAGACAGTCTTGCAGCCTCTACTGCTAATGAGTATAGGTACGCAGTATCCTACTTTGCATGCCTACACAGGAAATCTCTGCATGGAGGTCAGGTATACAACATGTCTCTTAGCATGAAATAAATGTTATGATACATATTTCTATAGGTTATAAACTGTTACACGCAATAGCTTAAGTTCACAGAGTGTGATATTTATGACTGTTTATTGATCATTTTAATGTTAACCACATTCCAGGGAGATAATGATCTCTCATGTTTTATTATTCTTCCGCTTCTCTGGCACAGACAGTAAAAAGAGGAGTGTTTTTGTACTGTATCTGCCCAGGGAGCAATTTCCGTTTAATAACTGGTCGCCAGGGTCGGATTTATGTGTAGGCTAATTAGCCCATGGCCTAGGCCTAGGGTGACGGGGTTGCCAAGGATGCCACACAACCCATGCCTCATGCTGACTGTCAGTAGCACATTCCTTTGTATAATGAAAGGTTGCAGGGTATTGTCGGAATTGTCAGTGTGCCCTGACTTGGTCCTCATTGTTGCTGTCCCTGCACAGTTTATCTGGAAACCTAAAACTGAGCCGCCAGCAGAGTAGGGAAATGGTTTGCACTGCTCTTCTAATAGGTGGTTGTAGATGTATTGGTGCAGAATGTTCAGACTTTCTCTTTCAGCCTCTCCACCTCCCTGGATGGTGCATGTACTCATTTTGTAGTAGTACAGACTCTGCAAAGTTTATGAAGGTGGGACACTATTGAGTGAAGTCTGGGGAACACTGGATTGGAAATAATTCCAAGGGCTCACATACTTATTCTTCCCATTGTACAAGCTACAATGCCTATTCTTTATATGAAAATATCCAGTTACACCATAAATATTAGAGATGAGCCTGGGCATGGTGCACACCCAGTTGGTCTGAGTTCATCCAAGCCTGCTCAAAACTATGACCACCATTCCTCCTTCCCAGCGCAATCAATGGCGGGAGTTGTGGTGGGGGCATTCCTTGCCCCTTTGTAACATATAGCTGCAGGGCGGGGAATGCGC
>NW_017306445.1:334677-357533 GCF_000935625.1 Nanorana parkeri | reverse complement strand
GCAGTTTTAACCGGGCTTGGGTGGGCTGGGTTTGCACCAAGCCCAAGCTCATCACTAATCAATATGCATTTACATTCATGCAAGAGCAGTAACGCACACCTGTATTCAGAAGAACTCTGCCAAGCACAATCTACATCTGAGGTCACATAACACAACCCCAATATAATTCTAGAAATAAAACCAAACAAAAAAACCCCACTACTGCTTACGTTATATACACATGTGGAAGGTGTGTACTCACTTTTACTATGGTGAGGCGTGCACAATCACATGTGAGCCCCCACTACTGATTCCCACATCTTCACGGCCCAGACAACAAATTCTTTTTGTGTGTCTAGTTTAGGAGATCAGCTAGTCTACATAATAGCCGCCTTCCCAGCCTCAGAAACTGGGACACGTTTGTCAGTAGTTTATATTTAGAGATCTAATCTGTCCTACAGCAGGAAACGATAGCTTTTCTTTAGACTGGAGTTCTGTAAATAAGGTCACTGAGGAAAAATAGGTAACAGCAGCATCAACTACATCAAGGATCAGGTAGCCCGCTGATAGATCATCGGCTATAATACTCCAATGCCGCCTTGGTGTAGCTTGATTTCTCTTCTCTCATCTCTTTGTGACTGCAGTAAAATTCTTGTATAAAGCAGAACGCCAGGTAAAATGTTTATTAACCCTTGTAGTGGGGCTACCTAAAAGCAAGCTGGCTCGGAGGATCGGGTGAGTAGGGGTAGATTCACTGCACAGGTGAATACAAATTGTACCCGCAGTTCTGCTGTGATTCGTAAATATGTTGTATCCTTGTATGCCGGGCAAGTAAAGGCTTGTGTACACCATACGTGTACAGCATGCCCCCAAAGGTGCAATCATGTGACTCACTGCTTTCTCACAAGATCATGTGATTAGAACAGGAAGCCCCTCCCACACAGCCCACAGGAAGTGAATAGAATGCAGGTGTGTGATTCTACAGAGCAGCAACTGGTATAATTAGCAAACAAAGCTCTGATTATAAGTCGGGGTGAGCCAGAGATTTTACCAAAATGACTTTACTGCATAATAAACAAAGCAGAGACTCTCTATTTCACTCATTCAGATGCTTAGCAAAATTTGGTGTGTTTTTGTTTGTTTTGGGGTGTGTATTGTATTTAGTGCAGCTTAGTTTATTTCCTTTAGTGTATTTGTATTTGTAGTTTTTCTTAAATTTGTATTTCCTTGTTACTGTTGCTTTAAACTAGTACTTATATCTAGGCATTTTTTACCTTAACATATTCTCCGCTATAAGGGCAAAAAATGCCCAGCACCTTTCCAAGTTGCCCTGTCCCCCCCCCCCCACTTACCTCTATTCACTTGTAACCACCGCTGGGTCTGTGAAGTCTTTGCCGGTCCCCGAACTTCCTGTTTGTGGGGGAGGGTACTGATGGGAGAGGAGTGATTGGCTTCTTCTGCCGTCAGCCAATCTGTTGGGAGGAGATGAGAGGTGTGGCTTGCGTCTATGGATGGGCACAGCTAGGTGCGTGCACAGCCGGGAGCGGGCATGCACAGGTGTCTCCTCACCAGCCGGCTAGCTGAAGGAGCCACCTGAAAAGGGAGAAGGGGGAGAGCGGTTTGGGAACCAGCTGAAACACAAGGAGGAAGAGCAGTTTAAAGAAGAACACCGGACTCAGGTTTGTGTGGACCGCCTCATTATAAAATGAAAAAAACTAAAACAAAGGTTTAATATCACTTTAAATGTTTAATTGAATGTGGAGCTAGACCCACTCATTGAAAGTAGTATTGAACACTGAATTTTTATTTCAATAATGAATCCACATCAAACAAATATACATTTACCAGCAAAGTATTTCTGTACATTTTTGCCCAAGCACTTGCAGTCATCATGTTTCAGAACAGCTGCTCCAACTCTCTCAGCTCGGCTTCCCTGAATATCCTGTCCAGTACAAGATCACAACAGAGCAGTCTCCAGTAACTATCCAACTCTAGCTTGGAAAAGGGAGGAAGAAGAAGGAGAAGGGGGCAGGGTGAAGGGTACTGGCTTGCCTTGCTGTGTCTGTATGTTTGTGGAGACACACTCAGCTTACTAGCACACACAAGAGTGGCTCCATAGCACCCTGCAAGGGAAAGCAGTATATCAGGACCAGTGCTCGGGGGACCATTTTGCAGGAAACTATACATTAAGGAGCAGCATCCATTGTAAGCGATTTATTCAGCATTTAAAATAATTGAAAAAACTTTTGACTTTAATTTCACTTTCTCTGTCTCCCAAACCAGTTACTCTCAAGGCATGCCTGTAATAACCATCAAGGTTCTCAGTGTGCTTATTCCAGCTCTCAAACAAAACTTCAAGCCCTCAAATGGCTACTGTCATAGCCGATCACATGTGCAGCACTGTGGCAATTGCAATCCAAACAGAGGCTAAGATGGCACCTTCCTTGTCTGTAAGGGATCGGAGAATGTAGTTCTGTTTTAACATTTTTTTTTTGCTGTTTTCTTCTTTTGAAAAGAATTATGAGGCTAAGGCCTTGTTCACACCAAGCGCGTTCCAGGAGCAGAGCAGTTACAGACCGGAACAAAACTGCGTCCAATGTATTCCAATGGTATTTTTAGCTCCAGTTCACATCGCAGCGTTCCGTTCCAGAGCAGGTCCAGAGCATGTTAAAAAACTGCATCAGGCCCTATTTTACCTGCTCTGGAACGCATGCAAACGCATAAAAAATACATGCAAACGCCTGCAACGCACTGAAAGCCCATTTTTACCAAAAAAGTCCGGGAACGCATCAAAAACGCGGCAAAAAACTTGGCAAAAACGTGGCACAACCCACTGCACTGCGTGTGCAGAAACTCATGCAGATCTGCTCTGCATTTGGTGTGAACAAGGCCTAATAGGGAACTGCATTTTGGCACACGAACAGGTCCAGAGTAGGCAAGAGCAGCTTATCCTTATCCTTAGTAGCCATTTAAAGCCCACTGCTCCCTTCAAAACCAATACACATCACCTTTATTCCACCTTCCCCATTGACTCAACTAAATGGCAAAATCTGCACCTAAAATTCAGGGAAATTAAAACGGAGTTTCACCCCCCCCCACCCCCCGTTTGCAAAGTGGAGTCTCGCTTTAATTATGACATGTTAATGAATTGTTGATTGACAGTTTTAATATTTACAAATGTAGGTGATGGGCAGAATGGTACATAAAGGTATAATCATGGATAATTACAGGGGTTGTGACACAGGTGAGTCGTATTACTGAAAGTTCCGTTTTATTCTTCAGTATGTAACAAAATAAAGAAAATATGAACTAGCCCCTCTACAATCTGTATCACAAGCAAATGAACCCAGCTTGAGATGAGACATTTTAATATCCATTATATAATGTAAAACATTTTGTAAGGTTAAACCTACACATGTTTTAAAAGAAGTAACAAGATCAGATGGCCAGAGCCTAGGATCCCATCTGTTCAGCATTTCTTCACTTCCTACTCCTCATGTGCCTGACAGTCCTACTGCCAGAAGTGGCATGCCTTGTTTCTAGAATGAGGTCACTTAGGTTTCCTCTCTGGCCTGATCTGACCAGTAATAGTTGGATCAGACATGATCATATGAAGACTACCCCTAACCAACCAATCTCTCAGCGTAAAATCAATGGTCCAGTATGAATTGTCTGAGACAGTTGCTATTGTTCCTCCTCAGAGGGCTGACATCAGGGATGTTACTGCATGCACGCTCAGGCATACACATACATTCTTTCCAAAAGCTGTCTACAAACACTGGATGATGGGCAGCCAAGATGTGCAATCTGTCTGCCAATCTTTTTACAAACATACAAATTCACATACAAGTTAACTTATAGGTGCTTATGGAGAAGGTTGGGGCAAAGTGCTGTGGGCACCAGGCCCTCTCGGGGAAAGCCCTAGTAATCTTTTGGCAAAATCCACCTTTCAACTCATGACAGGGTCTCTTTAACCCCCAACTCACCTTCTTTCCCTAAAACTATGTTCCATAAGAGCTTCTGCAAAATACCCAGTGCTTGCAGGTATAGGGGAGTGTATGACCTCCCACCATGATGTACCGCTGGGAAGGATGACACATTTATCAACTCTGGGTAAGCTCCGACACCATCCAACATGGAGGTTACGCAAGGGTTTTACTACCTGAGTGACTAGTGGGTGTGTTGAAGGCGAGAATAAGTGGGTTGGAGCGGGAGAGACTCCGTGACGTTTGCGCTTAATGTGTGTACTAAATCTCATTAAAAGCTGCAGGTGGGAGACCATTCTGGGTACCAGTCAGGATGAGCTGAGCATGCAATGAGTGCAGCAGATGCAGATGGGGCTCAGAAATCCTCAGATGACCTGTGTGGGCCAACCATATATGTTATTAGGGTTGCATAGGAAACCGGTGGACCAAAAACGAATGCTGAGCTTTGCAGCTTTAATAAATGCTTTAAAGTTGTTAATGTGCACTGCGCCATTTCATAATATGCTCATTTTAGTACACTACACTTTAGCAGTGTACAGCAAAAAATGTAACAGCCATCGGATTGAATCTTTAAATGTGTGATCGGAGCATGCATAGCCATTCGTGTGATAAACAGAGGAAGGAGAACGGCCAGATGAAGGGAGAACAGAGAACATTTGGCCCCTGGGTCTCTACTAATAAGATATGTTATGTGGAGGCCCTCAGGGGCAATATTTCACCATTCAGACCTCAATCAGAGTAGGACCCGCACTCGGTGACATGTAATGGGCAGTATATAGCTACTTGGACCCTATTAAGCCCTACAATCACAGCACCTGACAAAGGAACGTCTCGCAGCACCAACTTCCTTAGAAGCTCTAAGATGTCATGTGACTGAATGCCAAGAGCCACAAAGGAAGCTGATATTGGAAGATGTAAAAAGGCTTACCACAACAAATCATTACCCTAAGAAGCATTTGCTTTACCCATTAATGCCCCACCGTGGAACACTTTGTATCGCACAGAAATCTGCCCCTTCCATGAAAGAGCCAGTTGGTTGAATTTGGCCTCTGGGTCAAAAGTTCCCAGTCCTTCCCTGAGCCAGATACCTCTAGTACTGTCCTTATCTTGGGAGAAACAACAATCGAAAATATCCAACCAGGCTCAGGATCGCTATCTCCAATGAGATTGGTCAGATGGGGATTTCTACAACTGTCTCACCAGGCAGATGTATCACCTCTTCTTGCTCATGGGGAGGGGAATTCTTGTCTATGTCTAGCCTTTCATCTTAGCACGGTGCTACTGTAAACCTTGGCATGAGATGTTCATTCATTTGGAACATGTTAATCTACAATTCTGTTCCCGATTCCAGTTTGGAAGAAAGGTCCACTGAGGCCACTCTGCATGCCAGTCTTTGGCCGGACTTGTTGCTTCCTTTTTTACTGATGTCATCATGGCTGCGGTGTATCAGTACTGGATCAGCAGACATGGCATCAGGATGAGACATGACCACTGGTTAAAGTACCCACCAACATTCCGGAGTTAGGGAGGACTGGAACATCAGCTCCACAGATTTAAGTAATACTTGGTATTGAATGAGGGTAGATAGAAAGTCCCTCCGCACTCCTCACAGCGCTTCCGGCCTATGCAACAGTGGTGCTCGCAGTGATGACCACGGATGGCGCGGTGCAGACACAAGGCAGAAGACAGGAATCACCAGCACTCAGTAATATCATTCAATATGTCCATTTATGAAAAAAGCCAACGTTTCGGGGCCACACAGGGTCCCTTCACCAGGGCGAAAAGATGTGACCTCATATTGAATGATATTACTGAGTGCTGGTGATTCCTGTCTTCATACTTGGTATTGAAACATTTATTTCTAAAGAGCAGCTATAGATTGATGCTTTCATGCTTACCTTACATTGGCATCTTTCTGTTCATATGTCCACATACTATGTGCAGGTGTACGCCCCATACTGATAAGGGGGGCCAGCTCCTCTTTGGACTAAGGCAATGGATACAGGTGTTGGCACATCAGCCTGCAGTGCAAATTGGGTGAGAGGCACCTAGGGTGACAATGCTACTCCTCCTGACTCTGGTCATTCATTCTGTGAATTTCATCTGGTTCTTGATGAACCTGGCAAGATTCACACAGTGTGTGGCCCTGTCGGCACCCTTTCCTTTGATATCCCTTATATCAGAAAATGATTGGAGCCGGTCGGAAAATGTTCAGGCTGATTGGCTGAAATGACTATTCGGTATTCAGATAATGGCACATGTGCCACTGTCAGAACACAACAGCCCAACGGGAGATTCGGCCATCCATGCTGTTTAGTGTTGACGGAGGAATATGTTATTTTGTACTTGTTTAGCCCAAAGTGTGAATTAAAAATAATAAACCAGTGTATGGCCAGCTTCTGATATAGTACAGTGAGTAAGTGTTGTCACCCTCTGGTATACATAAATGCCTAAACAATCGCCATCACAGCTAAGGGCCCATTCACCCCAGTGCACTGGAATGCAGTGCCGTTCTTTCTGAATGGCACCCCACTGCTCCTTACTCATTACAGTGTAACGCACTATTGTCCATTATGGTGTACTGTCATATACACAGGAGTGGCAATTTTTAGGGCCTGTGTTGGCCGCCTTTGCGATTGTGTTAGTGGCATCTGTTTAACATCAGTTTGAGATGCCAATCATTCAGAATTCATTGACAGGCGTTTAATCTGCAGTTGACCTCCTTCTGTTTAGCTTTGCATTCCTATTGACTTGTATAGAAATGCAAAACCCGTACGATGCAAACAAAAGCCTGTTAAAGGGTATCTGTGGTCCAAAGCGAAAAAGTCTATTGTGGTGCGTTATGTAGCCCATTACAATGCATTAACACAACATACATTAGCACACTGTAGTGAACTAGGCTGCTGTGACTGAGCCTTACGGACTCGAAAGCTGCAATAGGAATCTTTATTCCCGGGGGTTTTCATATACTATTAAAAGAGGAATTTCATAGTGAGAAGAGAGAGAGTGGAGAGAGAGAGAGTGGAGAGAGAGAGTGGAGCGAGAGAGAAGAGAGAGAGAGAGAAGAGAGAGAGGAAGAGAGAGTGGAGAGAGGAGAGAAAGTGGGGAGAGAAGAGAGAGAGTAGAGGGAGAGAGAGAGAGTTTATCTTACTCTAAAGGTGCCCATAGACCTGGCGATTATCGTACGATAATTACCGGTGATCCCGCGATTGTACGATAATCAGCAGGTGTATGGGCAGCGTGCGACCGTTTCTACTGTACGGTCGCACGTCTTTTGTCTTACGAGCACGCTGGAAAACCTGCCGAAAATCGTAAGATTTTCAGCGGGTTAGTGGCATGCTCGGAAGACAAATGCCGAACGGGCCGGTGTGCGCAAGGGCACACTGCCCGCTCAGCATTGGAGTCATCGGAAGCCCGCCCCTCAGAGGGTTTGCGATGATCGCAAGTACGATCTGCCTGTCCAAGATGGGCAGACTGTACGAGATTTGAATTGCCTTACAACCATCACACAACAAAAGTCTTGCTATGGTTGTAAGGTGTGTGGCCAGCTTAAGGCCCCATTCACACTGCGCGATTCGTTTGTTGCGCGATTTGCATTTTGCGCGATATCGCGCAAATGCTTGCATTGAGCAAGCTAGAATCGCGGCAAAATCCGCTCCAAAAAGAGTCCTGCTGTAGCGACGCACGACAGGACCCTTTGCCCCATTGCCAAGCATTGGAGAGCGATATCGCGCGGTAAATAGCCGCGATATCGCGGGAATTACCGCGCGATAAATCGCTCAGTGTGAACGGGGCCTAACACTTCCCATATCGCTGTAGATTCTGCCAGAGAGGAAACTCATCCAGAAGTTTCTTGAATGTATAAATATTATCCGCAGATACCACCGCCTGTGGTAGTGAGTTCCAAACTATCACTACTCTCCCATCTACGAATTCTAAAGGTGCCCATACACTGCACGATTATCGTACGATAATCGTATGCGATCGGTTTTTCGTACGATAATCGAGCAGTGTGAACGGAGACGTGCGACCGTTTCTACTGTACGGTCGCACGTCTTCTGTCGAACCAGCATGTTCGAAAACCAGCCGGGAATCGTACGATTCTCGGCTGGTTAGAACGGTGCTCGGAAGACAAATGCCGAACGGGCCGGTGTGTGCACGCGCACACTGCCCGTTCAGCATTGCGGTCATCGGAAGCCCGCCCCTCAGGGGGGCGGGCTTGCGATGATCGAGAGTGCGATCTGCCTGTCCAAGATAGGCAGATCGTACGTTTTTTTAATCCCTGTACAACCATCGCAAGACTAAAGTCTTGCGATGGTTGTAGAGTGTATGGCCACCTTAAGATTGAACCCCCCTCCTCTAACCTCTTGTTGTGTCCCCGGGTTCCCAATACAGCTTTGGGATTAAACAGCTTGTTCCTAATATTGGGGTCCCCAGTGATGATAAAGACTGCAGTAATGATCGTTGTAGATAACAGGATCTGCATACCTAGATAAAGGGAAAGTAACTCTGGCAGTATAGTGAAGTCATGGACTGTGTTTTTATTTAGAACTCGCCAGCATTGGGAATGATTAGAAGACGGAGAAGATTGTTACCCAGATCTGTGAAAGAGCACACAAACTAACTACATGAAGCCAACACCTTGGGGAGCCCAGTGCAGGAAAGAGAGAGCACTTAGTCCCCGCAGAGCGCTGTGTATGTGTGTGTATATATATGAGAGCGCTGTGTATGTGTGTGTGTATATATATATATATGAATGAGAGTGCTGTGTGTGTATATGAGTGCTCCCTATGATGGCAGTAGAGTGCTCTCTAGCTCACTCCCTGGCTGTCTTTGTGTAGCAGTGTATGATGACAGTAGAGTGCTCTCTCTATGATGGTGACAGTAGAGTGTTCTCTCTCTCTCTGGCTGTCTTTGTGTAGTAGTAGTGTGCAGTGTATGATGACAGCAGACTGCTCTCTCTCTCTGGCTTTGTGTAGTAGTAGTAGTGAGCAGTGTATGATGACAGTAGAGTGTTGTCTCTGTCTCTCTCTGTGTATGATGACAGTAGAGTGCTCTCTCTCTCTCTCTGGCTGTCTTTGTGTAGCAGTGTGTGATGACAGTAGAGTGCTCTCTCTCTCTCTTTGTGTAGCAGTGTATGATGACAGTAGAGTGCTGTCTCTCTCTCTCTGGCTGTCTTTGTGTAGCAGTGTGTGATGACAGAAGAGTGCTCTCTCTCTCTGTCTTTGTGTAGCAGTGTATGATGACAGTAGAGTGCTGTCTCTCTCTCTCTGGCTGTCTTTGTGTAGCAGTGTGTGATGACAGTAGAGTGCTCTCTCTCTCTCTTTGTGTAGCAGTGTATGATGACAGTAGAGTGCTGTCTCTCTCTCTCTGGCTGTCTTTGTGTAGCAGTGTGTGATGACAGTAGAGTGCTCTCTCTCTCTCTTTGTGTAGCAGTGTATGATGACAGTAGAGTGCTGTCTCTCTCTCTCTGGCTGTCTTTGTGTAGCAGTGTGTGATGACAGTAGAGTGCTCTCTCTCTCTCTTTGTGTAGCAGTGTATGATGACAGTAGAGTGCTGTCTCTCTCTCTCTGGCTGTCTTTGTGTAGCAGTGTGTGATGACAGTAGAGTGCTCTCTCTCTCTCTTTGTGTAGCAGTGTATGATGACAGTAGAGTGCTGTCTCTCTCTCTCTGGCTGTCTTTGTGTAGCAGTGTGTGATGACAGTAGAGTGCTCTCTCTCTCTCTTTGTGTAGCAGTGTATGATGACAGTAGAGTGCTGTCTCTCTCTCTCTGGCTGTCTTTGTGTAGCAGTGTGTGATGACAGTAGAGTGCTCTCTCTCTCTCTTTGTGTAGCAGTGTATGATGACAGTAGAGTGCTGTCTCTCTCTCTCTGGCTGTCTTTGTGTAGCAGTGTGTGATGACAGTAGAGTGCTCTCTCTCTCTCTTTGTGTAGCAGTGTATGATGACAGTAGAGTGCTGTCTCTCTCTCTCTGGCTGTCTTTGTGTAGCAGTGTGTGATGACAGTAGAGTGCTCTCTCTCTCTCTTTGTGTAGCAGTGTATGATGACAGTAGAGTGCTGTCTCTCTCTCTCTGGCTGTCTTTGTGTAGCAGTGTGTGATGACAGTAGAGTGCTCTCTCTCTCTCTTTGTGTAGCAGTGTATGATGACAGTAGAGTGCTGTCTCTCTCTCTCTGGCTGTCTTTGTGTAGCAGTGTGTGATGACAGTAGAGTGCTCTCTCTCTCTCTTTGTGTAGCAGTGTATGATGACAGTAGAGTGCTGTCTCTCTCTCTCTGGCTGTCTTTGTGTAGCAGTGTGTGATGACAGTAGAGTGCTCTCTCTCTCTCTTTGTGTAGCAGTGTATGATGACAGTAGAGTGCTGTCTCTCTCTCTCTGGCTGTCTTTGTGTAGCAGTGTGTGATGACAGTAGAGTGCTCTCTCTCTCTCTTTGTGTAGCAGTGTATGATGACAGTAGAGTGCTGTCTCTCTCTCTCTGGCTGTCTTTGTGTAGCAGTGTGTGATGACAGTAGAGTGCTCTCTCTCTCTCTTTGTGTAGCAGTGTATGATGACAGTAGAGTGCTGTCTCTCTCTCTCTGGCTGTCTTTGTGTAGCAGTGTGTGATGACAGTAGAGTGCTCTCTCTCTCTCTTTGTGTAGCAGTGTATGATGACAGTAGAGTGCTGTCTCTCTCTCTCTGGCTGTCTTTGTGTAGCAGTGTGTGATGACAGTAGAGTGCTCTCTCTCTCTCTTTGTGTAGCAGTGTATGATGACAGTAGAGTGCTGTCTCTCTCTCTCTGGCTGTCTTTGTGTAGCAGTGTGTGATGACAGTAGAGTGCTCTCTCTCTCTCTTTGTGTAGCAGTGTATGATGACAGTAGAGTGCTGTCTCTCTCTCTCTGGCTGTCTTTGTGTAGCAGTGTGTGATGACAGTAGAGTGCTCTCTCTCTCTCTTTGTGTAGCAGTGTATGATGACAGTAGAGTGCTGTCTCTCTCTCTCTGGCTGTCTTTGTGTAGCAGTGTGTGATGACAGTAGAGTGCTCTCTCTCTCTCTTTGTGTAGCAGTGTATGATGACAGTAGAGTGCTGTCTCTCTCTCTCTGGCTGTCTTTGTGTAGCAGTGTGTGATGACAGTAGAGTGCTCTCTCTCTCTCTTTGTGTAGCAGTGTATGATGACAGTAGAGTGCTGTCTCTCTCTCTCTGGCTGTCTTTGTGTAGCAGTGTGTGATGACAGTAGAGTGCTCTCTCTCTCTCTTTGTGTAGCAGTGTATGATGACAGTAGAGTGCTGTCTCTCTCTCTCTGGCTGTCTTTGTGTAGCAGTGTGTGATGACAGTAGAGTGCTCTCTCTCTCTCTTTGTGTAGCAGTGTATGATGACAGTAGAGTGCTGTCTCTCTCTCTCTGGCTGTCTTTGTGTAGCAGTGTGTGATGACAGTAGAGTGCTCTCTCTCTCTCTTTGTGTAGCAGTGTATGATGACAGTAGAGTGCTGTCTCTCTCTCTCTGGCTGTCTTTGTGTAGCAGTGTGTGATGACAGTAGAGTGCTCTCTCTCTCTCTTTGTGTAGCAGTGTATGATGACAGTAGAGTGCTGTCTCTCTCTCTCTGGCTGTCTTTGTGTAGCAGTGTGTGATGACAGTAGAGTGCTCTCTCTCTCTCTTTGTGTAGCAGTGTATGATGACAGTAGAGTGCTGTCTCTCTCTCTCTGGCTGTCTTTGTGTAGCAGTGTGTGATGACAGTAGAGTGCTCTCTCTCTCTCTTTGTGTAGCAGTGTATGATGACAGTAGAGTGCTGTCTCTCTCTCTCTGGCTGTCTTTGTGTAGCAGTGTGTGATGACAGTAGAGTGCTCTCTCTCTCTCTTTGTGTAGCAGTGTATGATGACAGTAGAGTGCTGTCTCTCTCTCTCTGGCTGTCTTTGTGTAGCAGTGTGTGATGACAGTAGAGTGCTCTCTCTCTCTCTTTGTGTAGCAGTGTATGATGACAGTAGAGTGCTGTCTCTCTCTCTCTGGCTGTCTTTGTGTAGCAGTGTGTGATGACAGTAGAGTGCTCTCTCTCTCTCTTTGTGTAGCAGTGTATGATGACAGTAGAGTGCTGTCTCTCTCTCTCTGGCTGTCTTTGTGTAGCAGTGTGTGATGACAGTAGAGTGCTCTCTCTCTCTCTTTGTGTAGCAGTGTATGATGACAGTAGAGTGCTGTCTCTCTCTCTCTGGCTGTCTTTGTGTAGCAGTGTGTGATGACAGTAGAGTGCTCTCTCTCTCTCTTTGTGTAGCAGTGTATGATGACAGTAGAGTGCTGTCTCTCTCTCTCTAGCTGTCTATATGTAGCAGTGTGTGATGACAGTAGAGTGCTCTCTCTCTGGCTGTCTTTGTCTAGCAGTGTGTGATGACAGTAGAGTGCTCTCTCCCTGGCTGTCTTTGTGTAGCAGTGTATGATGACAGTAGAGTGCTGTCTCTGTGTTGTTGTAGTAGTAGTAGTGAGCAGTGTGGGCCTAGCTCACTTTCGCCCGGGCGGTCACTTGGTGTGCGGAGTCTCTGGGATCCGTTGGCTGCTCGGAGACGTTTGGCTCGCTCTCTTAGTAACAGCTTTTTACATTCTGCCTCAATTCCTCTCCAACCTAATCACCAGCAATTGCCCCCTCCCCCCACCGTCTATCTCTACGACTAACCCCCCACCTCTCAGCCGGGGAATAACGGCATATTACCGGCCTTCCCAGCCGCCTGCGCGCCCGGGGAGGGAGCCGCTTATCTGACCACAATCCCGAGGTAAGTGTCCTCGTTCGCTGTGCTCGGGGCTGGCTGGGTCGGGGCTCGTAGCCGGGGGTGGGGGATGGGACGAGTGTCAGCCATGGCCGGAGTGAGCGGCGTCCCGTGCTGTCACTGTTTATTGACATGTAATGCCGCCAGTGTACGTGGTGTTGTACAGGAACACAGTGGGGTGGAGGAGCTGCAGGGAATCCCTGCCTGAGAAGCTCACTATCACACTGGGCTGGGGGAGGGGAGGCTGCTAATGGCAGCCGGTTAACCGCTTATGTGCTGGACGGAGCCGGCTGCCCATCCCCCCTCTCCCTTCCGGCACACAAGGGGTTTGGATGGTAATGGGGCGGCCCTCACCCCCATTGGCTGCTCGTTAACCCTTTCCTGGGGGAGAGCTCGGCTAGCCAGGAAATAGGAGAGCTGACGTCACAGCGGCGCCCTCTCACCTATTTCCATGTGTGTGCTGGGGGAAGGGTTGTATTGATCCTCATTGATGTGTATATAATGGTGCCATGTGTGTGTTGGGGGGTTCTGTCGATCCTCATTGGTGTGTATATAAAAATGGTGTGATGGGTGTTGTAGTCCACACTCAGCCATGTGTGTTTTCATTCCAGGCAGGAAACACGTGATGTGGGATTGCTGGGACCTGGATGTACAGTGGTAGGGGAAGGGCAGCAGTGGCCCCTCTATTATAGATTGAGGGTTCAGCACTTCCATTGCACACGGTGGGAAGTTGCGATGTTACAAATACTTTGTGTGAAGGTGATTATAAAGGAGTTGTGGTGAGTTTTGTGCTCCATGTCTAGGCTACGTTTACATCTGAGCGATCCGTGATTGTGCACAAAACCGCGTGGATTGCCGCACGGGGTCGCCCACCACAGCTGATCGCGCTGACGGTACCATTATTTTCTAATGGCACCCCAGTTGCGCCGGACGGATTGCCAGGTTTCTCACCGCGATTCTGCCCGTGCATTTGAACACAATCGCGGCTAAGGAGAGCCATGTTTTTTGCAAAGAAAAAGGTACTAGCACACGATCTCGCAGTCCCGGGACGCGCGTCTCTGGTATCGCTTAGATCTGAACCTAGCCTTAGGCTCGGCTCGCTCCTTTGCGTCTGCATGTTCCTGCAAATTCTTTAGGCCTTGTTCAGACGGGCGGCAGGCGGAGAATGGGAAGACACCGGCACTCCAGATTGGTGGAAAATCCATCTTTATTGACACATGTGAAGTATCACATGAAAGTGACGTTTGGGGCCGCGCAGGGTCCTCTTCATCAGGTAGAACCACCCGCTAACATTTAGTACGTGTTGACACCACATCCAGTGCGTTCCGGCATGGTTTGTGGCTGTAATGCAGTGGATGACGCATAGCAATCCCCCTGCGTTCTGGGGCGGGAGGGGACATAGCCGTGCCATTAATGTCGATGGGATCGCAGCCATGCACCTCTATGCCTGCGGTCCGTTGAGGTGAAATCACAAAAAATAGTGCACTATATTTTGCCAGTGGGGAGGCGTGGCTACAGTGCCATTGACATTAATGGAACACGCCCCCTTCCGCCCCAGAACGCCAGAGGCTTGCTCTATGCAATCCAGTGCGTTCCCGCCACTAACCATGCTGGAATGCACTGGATATAGTGTAAACAAGCCCTTAGGGAGCATACAGTAATGAGTGGGATAGGTCCAAGGACATTTCTCTGAATTTTGATCACAGCGGCAACATGGTTAGTGCTTCTGCCTTGCAGCACTGGGGCTCCCTGGTTCGAATTTGGGCCAGGACACTATCTGCATGGAGTTTGCATGTTCCCCCCTGTGTGGGTTTCCTCCCACACTCCAAAGACATGCTGGAAGGTTAATGTTCTCCTCTCTAAATGTGTGGTAAGGATCTTAGACTGTAAGCTCCTTGAGGGCAGGGACGGATGTGAATATGCCTGTGTAAAGCGCTGCGTAAATTGTCAGCGCTATATAAATACCTGTAATAAATACATTGGTTGACACTGGATCGCTTTTCAGCAGGCGTTGGGCAGTGGCTACAACAACACCGCCTCCTGAATGTTGTGTATTTTTTTTTTTCACACGTCCGATCCGGTCTGACTTTACATTTTTCAAGCGGACGCGAATGGATTCCCAATGTTAGTCTATGGGCAGCCAGGTGTAAACGAACAGGCGTCTGATTACACCTGATCACCCCCACTCCTGGCAGGTCTGGGAAAACATAGGGATGAGAGATCTGTTTAGCCGGAGTGGATTGTGCCGGATTAGGGGTAATGTCATGTAAATGGTCACATGTCTGCTTACATCTGACTCCCTATAGTCCAATACGGGGTCCAGCAGATTTAGTTCTTTCCTCTATCACAAGATGGGGGGGACTGGACGGACCCGGATATCACATCTGTGACCTCTGATCAGGAGGGGATTCACACACCATCACCCCCCTGATCCGTCTGTGTGAAAAGGGCCTTAGAGCGTGTCTGATGCGTGTTTTAGTGTGTATTTTTACAACAGAGTAGAGGTTGCTACAAGTGTGTGAGCTGCTTGTGCTAAAACACATGAAAATGCATCTTATCTGTGTTTTTCATGGGCTGCCATTGTAGTATATGAGGCCAAAATTTCATGGTGATCCAACAAAAAACGCACCTGTATTACTTTGTTTTCCCAACGCAGTACACTTCTGTGAGCTGGCCCCAAAGTTGTGGTTGGACACGCGTGACCATTCTAACATTGGTGTACCTAGGCCTCCATCTCCGTTTACAGCGGGGCAATTCGTCATGCAATAAGAGGAATCCCATTATTCTTCATGCGGCCCGTTCACACCTCTGCCTTGTGCTGCCCTGTGCAGGTGTTTTTTCAGTACCCTGTAGTGTGTGCTTGGTACCCGTAGACTTCAATAGGGGGGCATGAAAGAAGCATGTACGTGCATTTTAGTACAAATTTGTGCGTAACAACCAGTCTCTTCTTTCTGACAACATAAGCAGCAGATATGGCTTGTCATTGACCAGACAAAAATGCATTAAAATATATCAAAAGACGCCCATCAACGTGCTACAAAAATGCGTGAATATGCAGATGCACAAGTGTGAGTGGAAACTTAGAGCAAAAGGTGCCTATACACCTGCGATTATCGTACGATAATCGCAGGTGATCCCGCTATCATACCATAATAATCGGCAAGTGTATGGGCAGCGTGCAACCGCTTCTACTGTACGGTCGCACGACTTTCGTCTTCTGAGCACGCTGGAAAACCTGCTGAAAATCGTACGATTTTCGGCGGGTTGGTGGCGTGCTCGGAAGACCAATGCCGCACGGGCCTGTGTGCGCAAGCGCGCACTGCAGTCATCGGAAGCCCGCCCCTCAGCGAGATCGCAAGTACGATCTGCCTGTCCGAGATGGGCAGATCGTACGAAATTTTAATCACCTTACAACCAGCGCATAACGAAAGTCGTGCGATGGTTGTAAGGTGTATGGGCAGCTTTATTCACAGAAGGGTGAAGAGTTTGGAGAAGTGAACAATCTAGGTCTTCTAGGACAACATAGCTGAACTGGAAGGTGAGCTGAATTGGGGAATGTTTCCAAATCGGCTATTTTGTCCTAGATTGTTCTCTTCTCCTGCCTTCTCCACACGCTTCACCCTTTAGTGAATAGCCCTGCTACTCTTTGATTGCTCTATAGGGTCAGGTTCCCAGTGTATGTTCTGGATTTGGCAATCGTTCTCTCTAGGCACGTCCTGTATATGGTGGGAATTATGGCTGCATACGGTCACTAAACGCTAAAGGTTGACAATACATGTAAAGCTGGTCAGTGGCTGATTCTTGTGAATCGGCCAAAATTTGAGCAATGCGTGGCCCTCTCGGCCCAGTCTGGCTCAACAAACCTCAATTGAAAAATCAAAGGAGCCGGTGTAAAATTGTTGGGCAAACAGTGATTGCGGCAAGTCAGCTACGTTCAGGTATTCAAGCAGCCGCACACTCTCACCACTGCTGAGGTACAACTGGCTGCAGTTACTGTGTGATCATTTTCAGTCTATAAACTCCATGAAAAATTGTACATTTGTCAAACGGAGAGAAGGCAGCAGGGCCGCACACAGCTTGAATTTTGGTCAAGTCAGCAGGATTCGGCCATGATTGGAGCTGTGTACGGCCAGCTTATAATTAAAGAAGAATGTTGTTAGGAGGAAGGATTTTATTGCAGAATAACATCTTCCTAACTTCCTGCTAGGAAGTCTCTAATGATTGTACACTGGGCTGCATATGCACAGCTCAATCTCAGCAAGCCTTGGTGCTAGAATGAATAAACTCCTTACGTCATCCTGGGTTGGCCAACCAAGATGGAGGAAGACTGGCCAAAGATGTGACCAGTGGCAAGGGAGTGTTGTAGTAGATCACCTGCACTCCATACGACGTTATAACCTTCCACAGCTGTGGTGCTTGCAGTGATAACTCGGATGGTGCCGTGTTTGGGTAGAAGATCACCTGCACTCCATACGACGTTATAACCTTCCACAGCTGTGGTGCTTGCAGTGATAACTCGGATGGTGCCGTGTTTGGGTAGAAGATCACCTGCACTCCATACGACGTTATAACCTTCCACAGCTGTGGTGCTTGCAGTGATAACTCGGATGGTGCCGTGTTTGGGTAGAAGATCACCTGCACTCCATACGACGTTATAACCTTCCACAGCTGTGGTGCTTGCAGTGATAACTCGGATGGTGCCGTGTTTGGTTAGGGTGCCATGTTGATTAGAAGATCACCAGCACTCACAGTTCATTCATTGAACATGGGCCATATGCGTCATCAAAGCATTGATGACGCATGTGGTGCAGGTTCAATCGAGGAATACAAAATTCAAACTTTGAGAGTGCCGGTGATCTTCTATTCAACACAGTGGCAATGGAGCTCGCAGGCATCTCCTCGCTGGTCTAGTCAGCTGACATGTTCATGGGCTGTTCCGAATTGCCTCGGAATCTGCTCCTAGACTGGCATCTGAATTCCAAACTTTTCCCGAGCTTGCTTTATGGGCACACACAGGCATAGAGCCAGTATCTTTGCCCAGTGCAGACTTTTCATAGACCCGTAGTCATTGCCCCGTAAGTACACACCACTGCTAATGGCCCTTTCCATGATGGGAACGTGGGTCTGTTTGCATTTGTCATCTTCTTCCTACTCCACTGCTCATGATATGTCATTTTTGCATGGAAGGTTCATCATGCTTACATGGAAATCCAACTCTAGTATACACTTTCTTTTCTCATGGGACAGAAAAATAAACAAAATAAGTTCTCACCCTTTTGCATTGGACAAAAAAAGTGAATACAGAAGTGCATGTTGGCAAGAGAATAAGATTGTGCCAGTGCAGTGCGGGGCAGTGAATAAGGTGGCAGGAAGATGGGTTGTGCATGTTGGTGAAGTGTCAGGAGGTGAATACAAGTGCGTGTTGGTACTGTGATGGCAAGTAAATAAGAGTTTGTTAGTACAGTGCCGGGAGGGGGTTTGGGGGTGTCATATGCATCAGTGTAGAGGTGTTGTGGTGGGGGGTGCATGCAGCTTAGGTACAGGGTGAGGGTATTGGGGCTCAGGCAGTGACGAGGGCAGAGTAAGGGTTGATAGTGTAGGTGTGAGTTACATCTTAAAAAGAAAAAAAATCCATTAGCATTTTCAGCTCCCATAGCTATATACTCAAAGGTGCACTTCAGAGTATATGTGAGTGTGGCATGCATGTTGGAGATGACACAGAAGGTGCCCAGAACAGTGCCAGAGACAGTCTAACTCCTCCAGCAAGACACAAGGGGGCACAGTTCAGCCTTTATACATACAGTGCGCGTACAGGTCTGGGCAGGACGTCTGAGTGGTGGAAGTGGGCAGGTTGTGGCTGCCAGATTCACTCAGAACATTAACATCATGACAATAGGACCTGCGCCCCATAAATCCCGAACACTAGACTGTAAAATTAGATAACCAGAAAGTGGGTAAAAAATCCTGACTAGTGACAGAATTTTGGGGGGAGGTCACAGGATTGTAGAAATTCTTGGACATGATGGTTATATTCTGCTGCCTACAGGAAGATTGGACACGTTGAAGGGCAACTTCTGTATCACCAGGGCTTGAAATATTTTAGGGTGTCTCACCAGTCAGTCAAAAATGTCACCAGTCAGCATGACCGGACTATAGCCTTGCAATTTATATTAACATTTTTTGGGGACAGATAGAGCTTTCTTTTGGAGGTATATAATCACCACGGGGGGGGGGTTATTTTTAACTATATAATTAAAAAAGTAATGTAAATTAAAAAAAAAAAGGGTTTTCCCTACATTATGTTATAAAACATTTATCATTACCCATGTTTTTGGTAAAATATAAAAGACGGGGTCACATCGGGTAAATAGACACCAAACATGTCAAGCCTTAAAATTGCGCATGCCCACAAAATCGCTAAAAATGACCACACGAAAATTGGCCAAAGGCGACACGTTAAACACTTTTATTGCTCATCAGTTTTTAGTGTTATCAGTGATTTAATGGCCCTAAAATTATTGCTCACACTCCGACGTTCTCGGCGATATGTAACATGTGTGGCACAATAGGCGCAATCGTCGTTTTCGCACGTAGGTGCACCCGAAGCATGTTTGCGTGTGTATGTGGGGGGCGGGGACCTAAAAAAAATTTGTGTTTTTCTTTTTTACATTTATTTATGCTCCTTTCATTTTTGTTTATGCTATCATTTTTTATACTACTCTTTTTTTTTTCCCCCACTTAACTTTATTGCTATCACATAGGGGGCTAAGAAATCCCCTATGTGATAGCCAATTTACATGACTGGTCCTCTTTATGGAGACATCATGAGTCTCCAAGACCCCTAATGTCATCTAGGGACCACCAGAGAAGATGATGAAGCAGAGATCTGCTTCATCAGCTTCTGAAGCTGGAGAGTGACAGTGCAATGCGGAAGTGATGTAATATACATCACTTCCTGCATTCGGGGAAGGAGAGGAGAACAGAGGGAGATTGTGTACCGACCTCCCTTTGATCTGTCACAGAGCAGCCATACCCGTCCCGGCCACACCGGGCACGGCGCATCTCGGGACCGGTAACGGCAGTGGCGGGGGAAGGGAGGGGGTAAAACCGCACCGAATGCAAGCGATGGAAAGTTTCTAGAGACGCCCAATCGCTCTAATGTAAAGCTCCCGGCTGGCCATTTAATTACAACGGCTGGCCGGGAAGCTACTCGTCGGGCTCTGACGTCCTCTCGTCACAGACTGATATTTCTAGCTTTGGGAGCCATACCCACACCCCACGGGACTGCTTAGTTGGGGGCTAGCCTAAAATGCAATGTTTACACACTGCACTCTGCATTGTTGTGGTTTTCAAACCTCCTGTGTTCTCCGGGACCAGAGCCATGGCACATCCTCTGGTGTGATCCAGTCTTTGCACACTCAAGTAAGGCTGGAAAGCTTTACTTTGTAAGTGAGTCCTAAACTATGTCACCATTTACATAGCCGTATCCATATTTTATTTGCCTGGATTGTGACCTTTTGGCAATAGGCTTATCTTGTGGCACTTCCCACACTTTGGTATACTGTTAGCTGCAAAGGGTTATCTAGAGTTGTGACGCAACCTCCGGTGTGAGTGAGTCTCTAAAGATTTGCATTGGGAGTAATGCCTTGTTACTGAACCATATTGGTATTTTCACATCATATGCTTTGGAAAACCTACCCACACCTTCCGGTACTGGTAATGTACTGGTATTGTGTGGGTTAGTCTGGTATGTGACTTTCAGTTCAACATTTTGGCACTTTCCAGAACTCTGTGAACTGTTAGTTAGCTGGAAGGCACTCTCCAAAGTCTAGAGCTGTGGCACAACCTCTGCTGTTCTCCAGACTAGGGATTACTGCGGCAAGAACCTGCGGATCCTAGCAGCAGGAAGCCAAGGTGCGCCCGTGCAGATACGTTAGTTTAGGCTCTAGAGAGGCAGAGCCAGCTGTCAATCGGAAAGGGGTGGATTTTGACAATATTGTTGGGATCTTTCTCAGATGTATTTCGGCTCTGCGCTGTCAGCATATATAGCGGGCAGTAGCCCACTATATGCTGAGTTTGGGTTACAGGGGGACATTAATAAATGTCCTCCTGTGACCCAAAAGAGAACTAACACCAAAAAAGGTTTGACCATAGTCAAGGCATCGTGGTGCTGGACAGTATGGAGTGGATAAGGATGGGTTTTTAGAAGAAGGTCAATGGTATCGCTGTTCAGCCAAGTGTCAACTTCACTTGTATGTGAAATACAAGTGATCAGGCAGCTGTAGAGCCACCCGATCACTTGTATGCTGCTAAAAAAGTGTGCCCCCCTCTGCCGATCCCGGCTATCCCAGGCTCTGCTGTCCCTCGCGTATGCGGCTTGTTCAGGCACAGCCCAGAAGTGTCGGAGCTTTGCCTGTTAGGGCAGACAAATGCTAAACTGTTCTATCTGCAAGATAATAGGGTCTGCACTATTATACCAACAACAGTATTTCTGTTTTATTCTAGAGATAGTCAGTTTAATGTATGTATGTTTGCCAGAAGTATGATATTCGGATCATCTAGTACCCTACTACCATCTAGAGCTGCAGCTAACGATTATTTTCAAAATCGATTAGTTAGCCGATTATTATGTTTGATTAATCGGTTAATCATATGTGGGCGGGCGGTGAGTGTGAGGCGGGAAGGAGGTGCGGCGCGTAGAGCGCGGATGCGGGCGAGTCTGGCAGCGGTGAGCGTGAGTTGGGGAGGAGGTGCGGCGCGCAGCGTTTGTGGACCCGTGAACAGGGCCAACTGATCGGAAGCCGATTAATCGATTATTGAAAAAGTTGGCAACTTTTTCAATAATCGATTATGTCGATTAGTTGTTGCAGCCCTACTACCATCCAAATTGTAATGCGGTTGTTGTGTGTCACTTGTTCACAATGTGTTGTGTCAGAGCTTTGCCTGAAATGAAAATATAGTACAGGGGTGTGGAAATTTTGGAAAAAACTACTTGTCCAAGGACTAAAGCGGGGGTCGAATCTACTTGTCCTTCATGACAATCTACTTGTCCTGATACAAAAAAAATGTAGAGATTTGTGCGGGTAATTCCATTTTCCCAAATTACTTGGGAAAGTGAATTTACCCTTTAGGGTGGGTGCAGACCTGCAGATGCCCGGGACGTGCGATCGTGTGCGGTAGCCTCCGCATGTATGGGGTTAAAACTGGGTGGCAATCGCTATGTCCCGGGCGTCGGGCGATACGAATTCCACACCCCTGTAGTAATAACATTCGTTTTTGCCTCCTTTTACACAGAATGAATGTACATTCAATTATGGCTCTGCAAATTGTTTATACATACACCTGCCCACCTGCCTTTTCGCAGACTTCGCTTTTTCAGGAGACAGATGATATTGCCCCAGACAGCCATAATGTGAGACAGGGACCAACCCAGCGCTTACAATGAAAAGGAGGAGCTGCACCTCATACCAGTGGACTACAGCACATATATATAACTGGAATGACTTATCCCTTGGACTCTACGGTTAGCACTTATCAGCTCATCTGAACCTGATGGAGAGTTTAAATGCACCCCAAAATACTTATAGTAACGTGCTTAGGGGTATGGATAACTATATCCTGGTTGCAGGCTCTTTTGGGATATCCCAGGCGGCTTCTCTGTTTCATTAAATGCTGGGTCTGCCTCTGTCTCTTTATATGGCTGTTTGGGGCAAGATGATACAAATTTCCCTCTGTCTCCCGAGGAAGCAAAGTTCGTGAAATACAGCAAAAGATGTTCTCTCTCACCACTGGAAGTTGCATTAATGGACTTAAAGTATTTGAACAACTATTTATGTAACAAGAAAGTATAGTGGTGGTAGAGGGAGAAGTGTCGTCCGCCCATTGTAAAATATGGACGGACGTACGGACAGCAACCTCCTATCAGCGGGTTGATGCTACTGTACGTAATATTTTTTTATTCTGCTCGCGTGTGCCCCCTATCATGCGCATGAGCAGATTCCCACAGAGGATGTATATAGCCGTTGCCGGCTGTTCCATACAAGCGTTTCGGCAGCTCTACAGCCTTCCGATCGCTTGTATGTTAACAGACAGTATGCGCCGCCCCATCGCTGCTGAGACCCCCCCCCCCCCCCCCCACCCCCGCCCACGCTCCCCCGCGCGGCCGGCTCCC
>NW_017306445.1:332709-334599 GCF_000935625.1 Nanorana parkeri | reverse complement strand
GGAGGAGAGATCAACATTCTCCTACTTGCTGATCTCCTCCAATCTCTAAAGGCGGAAGTGATGTGTATTATATCACTTCCGCCTTTAGCTGTCATTTCTCTGACTGCTATAGCCAGAGAAGAAGCTTGTGAAGCAGATCTCTGCTTCATCAGCTTCTTTGGGGGTTCCTAGGTGACATTAGGGGTCTTAGAGACCCCTGATGTCTCCATTAAGAGAACCTGTCAGTGTACATTGGCTATCTTATAGGGGGCTTGTTAGCCCCCTATGTGATGGCAATCAAGTTAAGTGTAAAAAAAAAAAATTTAAGTCACCTATAGCAAAAAATAAAAAAACACAAACATTTTTTTTAAAGTCCCCCACGTGCATGCACATATAAATGCAAATGCGCATTGGATATGCCTACGTGCAAAAACAAATATTACGCCACACGTTACATATCACGGCGGACGTCAGAGTGAGAGCAATAATTCTAGGGCCACTTGTAACACTAAACTGATGAGCAGTAAAAGCTTTTAAAGCGTCGCCTATGGTCAATTTTAGGTATGGTCGTTTTTGTGCAATTTTGCGGGCGCGCACAATTTTAAAGCTTGACATGTTTGGTGTCTATTTACTTGATGTGACCCCGTCTTTTATATTTTACCAAAAAATCGGGTAAGAATAAATGTTTCATAATATAACGTAGGGAAATCAGTTTTTTATTTTCAATACTTTTTTTTGTTCTGTAGTAAAAAATAAAACCCCCAGTGGTGATTAAATACCACCAAACGAAAGCGCTATCTGTCCCCAGAAAATGGTATAAAATTCATTTCAGTACAGCGTTGTATGATGGAATAAATATCAGTCAAGGTACCGCAGCGCTGAACACTGAAAAATGGCCTGGACAGGGAGGAGGTTTAACACCCCGGCCAGCAAGTGGTTAAACTCACCCAACTGGTCTATTGACCTTGATTGTAAAAAAAAAAGTCTAGTTTGTATGTATAGCTTTTTTTGTGATGACCTTATTTGACTATATCTAGTATTGCTTCCTCACTATCATTATACACTTGGGTAATATTCATCTGCTGATTGAACATACGTTCCAGTTCAGGCTTTACTTGTGGCCTTGCTGTTCTGCAGAAACCTCTTTCACACCTAATGTGCTTTTTTTTATATTATTCTTCCGGTAAACCTCTTGCATTGTACTACAGGAAACCACAAAGATGTGCACAGACCTTGTAGTGTGTGTATATATATTTTAGGAGGTGTTTTCTAAGGTAAACTAAAATTTTGAGGGAGCTCACCTCCGACTACTGAGCCATACCAATCTCCTTGTTTGTTTGGCAGGTAATGACCCGCGTTTATGATTTAAAGCCAATCACTAAAATGTCATGTAAGCTTCCACCTGTCATTTTAAAAGAAATCTGCAGCTTTTATTAAAATAATACCCAGTAATTCCACAATGAAGGTCCTTCTTTAGACTCTTCCTGTTACACGATGGCAACACTCTGTCCTTGTCTCTCATTTGTATTTTTGTGTTGTCACCCAATGACATTGGCTTCTGGGGCAGACTATATCGGGTTGTTTAACCACCTCCCGTCCATGGCGGTTCCTGAACGGCCGGACGGGAGCCTTATAGGAGTGGGAGGGCGTCCTGCCCCTCCCCCTGCTCCTGTACAAGTGGGGAAACTGTCAGCATGTAAACAGCCAGCGATGGTTGTTTACATTCATGCGATTGGGCGTCTCTAGATTAGCAGCCGCCACTGCCGGTCCCGAGATCCGATGTGCCCGATGCAGCCGGAACCGGCACGGCTGCTCTGTGACAGGAGAACAAAGGGAGATCAAATCTGCTATGCCCGATTGCTTGTACTAGCTGCAGGTGTGTGCCCCCCCCCCCCAGTACCACCGTCGATG
>NW_017306445.1:316450-332502 GCF_000935625.1 Nanorana parkeri | reverse complement strand
GTCGATGCCGGTCCCGAGATCTGCTATGCCTGGTGCGGCTGGGACCGGCACGGCGACGCTGTCAGTGGAGATCAAAGGGAGATCAGTACACGATCTCCCTTTGCTCTCTTCTCGGTCCCCGAATGCAGGAAATTATGTATATTACATAGTTACATAGTTACATAGTATTTGAGGTTGAATAAAGACATTAGTCCATCAAGTCCAACCTATTAGGATCTCATTCTAGGAGTACCCGTACCCCTGTATATTACGTCAGTTCTCTATCCACTTACACACCACCTCATCTATGCCCATAGCCCTCAGCTTGTGTAGCAAGCGTTTGTGTGGTACCGTATCAAAAGCCTTTGAGAAATCCAGATATACCACATCTACCGGCTTCCCCCCGTCCATATCTCTACTTACCCCCTCATAAAAATTACATCACTTCCTGCATTCAGTGTCACTCGCTGACTACAGATGCCGGTGAGAAGCTGATGAAGCAGATCTCTGCTTCATCAGCTTCTCTGGGGGTCCCTAGGTGACATAAGGGGTCTTGGAGACCCCTGATGTCTTCATAAAGAGGACCTGTTATGTGCATTGGCTATCACATAGGGGGTTTCTTAGTCTCCTATGTGATAGCAATAAAGTTGAGTGTAAAAACGTCGCAGTGAGAGCAATAGTTCTAGGCCCATCAATCACTGATAACACTAAACTGATGAGCGTTAAAAGCTTTTAAAGCGTTGCCTATGGGCAATTTTGGGTGCGGTTGTTTTCAGCGTTTTCTCGGGTGCGCGCAATTTTAAAGCTTGACATGTTTGGTGTCTATTTACCCGACGTGACCCCGTCTTTTATATTTTACCAAAAAATTGGGGTGATCATAAATCTTTCATAACATTACATTTTTTCCCAAATTTAGGGTATTTTTTTGTTATATAGTAAAAAATAAAAACCTCAGTGGTGATTAAATCCCACCAAAAGAAAGCTCTATCTGTCCCCCAAAAATGGTATCAAATTCATTTCAGTACAGCGTTGCATGACAGAATAAAAGTCAGTCAAAGTATTGCAGAGCTGAATACTGAAAAATGGCCTGGCCAGGAAGGGGGTGTAACACCCCGGTCTTCAAGTGGTTAAACACGCAGTTCCCCAAATGTTCCTGTCAAAGTCCGAATGTTGGGACGTTTAGGCAAAGCTCTGACACCCCTGGGTTGTACTGAACCTTGCTTGATAGTGCCAATGGTAGACAAAGAGCCAAGGAACACGTTGAAGAGGTACAAGCTGAGCTGAAAGGTCAAGGTACATCCGTGTCTGATCGTATAATCCGTCACTTTTTGAACAACAGTGAGCTCAAAGGGAATAGACTCATGACTACTCTATGAAAGAAAAGCCAAATGGAATTTGTTAAAATGCATGTTGAAAAGCCACAAGATTTCTAGGAGAATGTCCTTTGGATGGATGAGACTAAACAGGAGCTTTTTGGCGGGTCACATTAGCTGTATGTTCACAAATGAAAAAATGAAGCTTCCAAATAAAAGACTCAGTTATGTTTTGAGGCTGCTGAGCTGTGTCTGGCACGGGGTGTCTTCAATCTGTGTAGGGCACATGAAATATCAAGACTATCAAGGATGTTTGGAGGGAAACGTACTGCCCAGTGTCAGAAAGCTCTGTCTCAGTCGCAGAGTCAAATGACCCAAAGCACACAAGAACGGCTAAGAAGAAAACATTGGACTATTCTGAAGGGGCCTTGTAAGAGCCACAATTTTAGCAGCTTTGGTTCATTTAGCACAGCCTTTAAACATTTTATTATGAGGGAAAGAGTTGAATATTTATATATTTATATTTTCCCCTGGCTTCCATCTGCAACAGCTAAGTGAAAGAGGCCTTTGAAATATACAGTGTAAGCGTTCGGGCTGCTATAGAGCCGCCTGATCGCTTGCATGGTGTGGGTAGTGTCTGCCCGCTCCGCTGCCCCGGGCTTCACTGTCCTCCGTGCAGACCCGGGTTCAGCACGGCGGAGCTCTGTGGCTGATTGTAGGGGAGGTCAGAACATTCCACTGGCTGAACTCCCCTCCGATCTCTGAATGTGGAAGTGATAGGAATTACATTGCTTCCACTTTCAGACTGTCATTTCTCTGGCTGCTGTAGCCAGGGAAGAAGCTGATGAAGCAGATCTCTGCTTCCTTAGCTTCTTTTGGGTCCCTAAGTGACATTAGGGGTCTAATAGATCTCCAATGTCTCCATAAAGTGGACCTGTCACTGTGTCTGTGTTATCACATAGGGGGGCTTATTAAGTGTAAAAAAAAGTGCAAGTAAAAGTTTGAAAAGTAAAGGCACATAAAAACACATAAAGAAAAAAAACAATTTTTTAAGTCTCCTGCTTGCTCCACGCACACAAACACGCGTCGAGTGCGCCTACGCGCGAAAAGGACAATCATACCGCACATGTTACATATCACCGAAAACACTGGCATGTGCGTGCGGCCTGATTCTGGCTGGATCGCACGGGAACGCAAGGCACATAAATGCCTGCGGTCCGGTCAGAAGGAATGCTGCAAGCACTATTTTTTTTCTGACCGGAACGCATTCCCGTGCGGCCGATCGCATTTGCGGCGCGGAGAGCGCGGCTGCGGTGCCATTGTGAACTAGCTCTTAAGCTTTTGATTCTAAATTGCCTAATTATTATTTTATCCACCTGCATTGTTTCTTGGGCAGATCCACAGATATGGTACACAGAGTGAGCAGTGTTGCCCTTAGACAGGAAGTGGCAGTGGTATTATCACCAGGCGAAAATAAAGGTTAAAGTGACATTAAAGTCAAAACAAATTTCCCCTCCCCCTAATGTAAATGTCAGCACTTACCTTAAATGATGCCTCTTAATCCAATCTACTTCTTCTTTCCTGATGTTTGTCATCTGTCCCACCAGCGGTGCGGCGGCTCTCCGATCCAGCGCTGACTCCTCACTGCTTGCAGGCACTTCCGATCCAGCGGTGTCTGCATGCGGGTGCATGCGTCCCTAGACTTACCTTGCGTCTCTGCTCGTCTCCCAGCCGAGAATCCGAACTGCGCATGTGCCTGCCCCAAGATGCTTTGCGGCCGCCCGTGCAGTTTCGGATTCTCGGACGGGAGCGCGTGGCAAAGACTGGGTAAGTTTAAACTGCTTTTAAAGCGTTTTTTTTTTTTTAAACTTTTTGCATATATCTACTGCTTGCAAGCCTCATATATATGCAAAAAAGCCGGAGGGTTTAGAACCCCTTTAAATAAAACCAATGGGGCCACCATATCAAATTCTTGCTCTTGGGTTTAGATGCACTTTACGATCGATGTCCACATAAGCAAATTCTGGCTGATTCAGCAGGAATTGGCCAAAACCCGATCTGTGGGTGGTCCTATCGCAGAGGGATGCTGGAAAATTGTCAGCCGCATGGTGCTTGCAGCCAGTTTGCTGCAAACACTGTTTCGGTATTTTGACAGTGTCCATCGCTCCTGTGAGAATACAACGTACACAGCGGGAGATCCGTTCACCCACACTGTTAGCATGTACCCAGCTTTAAACCTGAAATCTCTTTAAAAGCTTTAAACCAGTATCTTGAAGCTTGCTGGATGCTTTGCAAATACAGTAAACGCTGTTATCCGGTATTCAACTAACCAGAACTCTCATCTAACCAGAAAAAACAAATCCCTGTGTACTCACTGTTCTGCTGATCTTCGGCATGTATTATCCTGGAAGCGATCGGGTGCTTATTTGTTTTATTTTTGTTTTAAGTGTGTCTATTTGCTTTTGATTTCTGCATTTCAATATAAATATGAAGACAATATAGAGTTTGTTATGATATAGTATGGGGTATGGCATTAGTTAGATCTATGTTTAATCATAACTCTCAAGCAACCAAAAACTACATTTATTTGGAACCTACCAATCCCTCCTGGATGCCGGATGCCGGGGAGTTTACTGTACTTTTTAAAAGCTTGCTGTACAGGTTCTTTCCCATAATAAAGCTCATATGTACACGGCCTAAGTCATGGGCTAGGTTTATTGTGTTTAAGTGCTCGTTCACACCAGATGCAGTGTGTTACGGCCCGATTCTGGCCATAACGCATTGCCTCGCATTGCGGCCAGCTCACTTTTTTGTGGGGCAGGAGCGGGCGTGGTGGTCCATTGAAGTTAGTGGCACCGTAGCCACGACCTCCGGCCGCAATGCAATCGGCCGCACGGGATCGCAAGGCACATTATGCCTGCGGTCCGGTCCGATCAAACATTTGAGCTCCCTAAACATTTTTCACTTCAATGGACCGCCAAGCCCCCTCCTGTCCCACAAAAAAGTGAGCCGGCCGCAATGCGAGACAGTGCGTTCTGGCCAGAATTGGGCTGGAATGCACTGCATCTGGTGTGAACGAGGAGTAAGTGTTTAGAATTACTTTCAAGATTTAGGCCACCCATAGGTGCAAGACAGCACTCGCCAAACGCTTGCCCTATCTATCTATCTATCTATCTATCTATCTATCTATCTATCTATCTATCTATCTATCTATCTATCTATCTATCATTCAAAAAGTATGCACGTGACTGCCAGATCACCTCAGTGATGCTGGTGGATTGTTCACATGATTGCATTATGGAAAAACAACTCCAGTATATGATTTCTTGCTATCACAGTGCTGATGTTATAAAGGGATAGTATATGCTGGGACTTTACAACTCCTTTAAATCTCTTGGTAGCCTAGTCTGGTCAGGGCTATTTAGGGACACTTTTTTCTTGTTCGTGTCTGAAACCAATATACTGTAAGATTACAGTGCAACAAGCTCACATTTCTAACCACTACACCACAGTCTTGGTGCAACACATAGCTAGAAATAGCTGCAGTTTGTTCATTTGGAAAGTGCTTGGCCAGCTTCTTGTTCTAATGGTACCCCCAGGCGGCTCAGTGAGCTAGCATTTCCACTCTCGGGGCATAATCCTTGACTTATTGTGACATAAAAGGAATTTGAGTACCACTCATTTTAGTATGTTTTTAAGGCTGGGTTCACCCCTGGACATTTGCTATATGCGCGTTTTTGCCCTTGCGTTTGTAGCGCGTTTTTCTGTCCAATGAAATGCGCGTTTGACACGCGTTTTTTAACCTCCCTGGCGGTATGATTATTTTATTTTTTCCTTTTTTGCTCTGTTTTTCGTTTAAAAAAAAAAAACTTTTTTAAACTTCCCGCCGGTTCCGCCCCCCTGCCACGTGGACGCTCGCAAGGGACGATGGAAGATGGATGCCGGCAGCGGCCAGAGGACACTGCGGGGATCGCGGACAAGGTAAGAAACGCTACGCTGTATTCCCGAGTGTGGCTCGGGGTTACCGCTTATGGTACCGAAAATTAACCCCGAGCCACACTCGGGAATACCGGTAGGGAGGTAAATCAATGTATACGCGCTGAAATGTGCCCCATCACGCGAGAAAGAAGCTCAAGTACTTTTTCACGCGTAGGACGTTTTTCAGCGCGACAAAATACGCCCAGGTGGGTACCACGCCCGTAGCAATTAATATGATTTCACGTCTTGAGCATTTTTCAGCGCTTCGATCAGTGCTGAAAAACGCCCAGGTGTGAACCCAGCCTAAAGGTTTATTTACCACAGGAGGGAAGGTTAGGAAACAAGGTACCCCAAAACGCAAAATACAGATCCAGACTTCTGTTCTAGTCAAGTAGTAGCTGGCTCTGTAAGAGGAGCCATGCAGTCAATCTCGGGTACCTGATCAGATGAGCAGCTTCTAACCAGCTCTCCAGGGCCCTCTTCAGTGCAGAAGTGTCCTCCTAAAGCTGGCCATACACCTATAGATTATGTGCAGATTTGCTATGGTCAGATGGAAAAAGTGTAACAGATTCCTTCATCTATACTAAAAACTGTGTGGATGGAGGAATCTCCCACTGCGCCAGGCTTCAGTATCTTGCTAGTCGGCCCCGCTGGCTCTCAAAACACCTGAACAATGCCTGCATCCAATCGGATTGTTCAGGTATTTTGACAACTAGCTGGGCCGACTAGTAAGATACTGAAGTTTGGCCCAGTGGAGATTCCTCCATCCACACAGTTTAGCGTAGATGGAGGAATCTGTTACATTACTTTATAGTTTAAGTGTCAGCTTCCTGGCGGGCTCGGCACGTGGAGCTGCGAACACGCCCGAGGCCATCACTACCCACAACTCAGGCCAACTTTTACAGCTACATCCCCAGGCATCAGGCCTAGGAGACAAAGACTAGATTCCTCTTACAATGGCAGCCAGCAGCTTGGGAGGGAAGTACCTTCTGGAAGGCCAGCTAAATATTTATTCCTGTCTCCAGCATTTATCTCTGGCAATAAACCTCCTAGTGATTGGCCAGAGTTAAATAAATATTCGTAACTCAGAACATTGTTTCTGCTTGCTGTATCTGAACACTGTATAGAAAACTCCCCGTCAACAGGTAGAAGCAAACAATATCCTGAACTTAGGCCTCATTCACACCATCGTTTTCCATGAACGTGCACAAACCGCGGCAAGAGTGCACGTGTAGGCACACATTCATGGGAAAGCGTTTGCGGCGCCATTACTAGGTAATGGCACCCCAAATGTGGCTGAGCAAACGCGGTGCTTTCCCATGCGTTTGCGTACATGTGAACTCTCACAAATGCATGGGGAAACATGGAATGCATGCCACAAAATGTGTGACCTGTGCCATTTTCCTGCGTTTGGCGTGCGCCCAGGCACCCAATAGTGATATCAAAAAGTTTCCCAGCACACTCACAAGCCAGCATGCAAAAAAACTTGTCTCACCGCCAAGGTTAAAAACAGAGGTTTAGATACACATCTTCTGCAGAAAATGTGGAAGCCGCACAACCGCGTCAAGGCACCTCTATATAGTGCGGTCCTAACTCTAAACTATGAGAGTCTCCATCTTGGAGCACATGTGGCAAAAGATTAAATTGGGTGCAGGTTTGTCAGGAGGAAGCCCAACCTCCCTTAAAGGCACAGGAATGCACAAGGGTCCCCGCACATCACAACGGCAGCTTAGACCCCCCCATGCGTCACTGCACCAAATCAGTGACTAGGCCTTATTCACACAGGTAACGGCCGGCCCTTACAGATCTGTGCTGCGTGCACGGCCGTATCGGGCATATCCCGGGAAGGACAGGTACTGCGTGTGATTTTTACGCAGCCGCCTGTCCTTCTCTTTGGGAGTACGCGGCCATACGGCGCCCTACGCTCACCCAACCTACACTTCCGTGTGGGTGTCCCTGCTCGGACGCAGACAGGATCTGTACGGGCCGGCCGTTACCCGTGTGAATGAGGGCTTAGACTCTGCAAGGGAGAGCTACACCTCATATAAGCTCTCTGTTGCTACTAAATGCCTTAAACTCGGAATGTTTGTTTTCCTGAGATTCCGACAACTAATGCATCAGGATTAACAGGATTAAGCAGAAAATACTTATATAACTGTTTTATTACAGCTGGCTAAAAAGTCAAGTGTGTTTTTCTAGGTTACTACTTTATACTGTATACTGAAACTTGCATTTGACAAAAGTCGTGTGTTTAATGGTCTCAGCTCTGTTTTCATTCTCTCTGACATACAGTAGAAGCTACTAAAGTTTGAATCTCAGTACATCACATTGTTGCTGATTTTTCCAATAAATAGGAAAGAAAGTATATTTTTTTTTTCTTTTGGCGAGTAAACAAAATAGATATATAAATAAAGATTTAAAAATAAATATAAACACACATCGATTAGGCAGCAAGTGAACATTTTGTCCCTGAAGTTGTTTGGAAGCAGAACAAAATGGCAAGCGTAAGGATTTGAGCGACTTTTACAAAGGCCAAATTGTGATGGCTAGATGACTGCGTCACAGCAATCCCAAAACTGTAGCTCTTGTGGTATGTTCCCGGTCCTAAAAGTAGACCAAAGAAGGAAAACCAGTGGTCCAGCGTCAGGGTCATGATTGGCCACAGCTCATTGATGCGTGTGGAAGAGCTACTATAGGTCCAATTGCTAAAAAAGTTAAAGTGACACAAAACTCAAGAGTTAAATCTTAAAAATACATTCTAGTACCTTAACTATGAACACAAATGTATCTTATTTGTGTATCACTCGGCTGTAGATCCTCAAATCATCTCTGAATTGGTGCTGACACTGTCCTTCCTTCTGGAGGGTGGCTACTTGTGTTCCCCATGGTCCCCATATAATCTCACGCTCAGTTTACTGATTTGTACTGAGATTGTACAAATTAGGGAACGAGCTTGGAGCAGTAGAGAGCGACGCACAGAGAGACCATGGGGAACAAACGTAGCCACCCTCCAGAAGGAAGGACAGTTTTCGGCAACACTTCAGAGATGATTTGAGGATCTACAGCTGAGGTACGTTTTTTTTAAATAGTTGAGGTAATTGGGTGCATTTTTAAGATTTAACTCCTGAGTTTAGTATCGCTTTAATGCTGGTTCCGATAGAAGAGTGTCGCAGTTTATTGCATATGGGGACCAATCAGGGTGCATGTGTGTCCCTTACCTGGGGACGAGATTGCACAGGGATGCACTCTGAGAAGAAGGCAAACTGGCGGAGGCATTGTGATGCCTTGGGCAATGTTCCGCTGGGGAACCTTGGGTCCTGCCATTCATGTGGATGTTTCTTTGAGACGTACCGTACTGTGGCGGACACAGCTGTATCCTTTAGATCTTGACTGATGGGTTTATAACTTATAACACCATCTTCAGGAGTAAGATACTGTGCTAAAAAAACAGACAACCCAGGGACGGTCCCAGTGGCGGCCAACCCCCTTCCCCGACATCAATCTGTAACAGACAACTCATTTTTTTTCTGTTTGGCCCACCCTCTACTGACCCTACTTTGGGAAAGCCGTTCATCCGGCTGTGAACGGAAGAGAAAATAGCAATTTTGCACTCGCTGTAAAATCCTTTTCTCTGCGTTCATGGAAGGACACGGCACCCTCCCTTAAGTTGGCTTACTGTATTTGCTGTTTGTTTTCTTGCTTGCTACTAACAGAGTTGGTCATTGCAGATGGGAGGTTTGGCCACCAGCACGGGGCCGCCCCTGGGATGCCTTTGTTTTTTTTTGTGCCTAGCATTCTCTTCCTGCAGGTGGTGATATAAACCCATTGGTCAAGATCTAAAAGATCCAGCTGTAACCTTTAATGAACGCAGAGAAAATGATTCTGTTTTTTCAATCGACTTTTGTTGAACGAGCTAGCTAGAGCATTTTCTGCCGAAACACTGCCTGCTTCCAGTCAGCGGCTGCTCTATACAATAGCTGGCAGTGAGAGATTCGACAAGCCATGCAATATGAATGAAGATCTATTTGTGTATGCCCTGACATTTTGTCAACCCAGAAAAGTACGCATTCTGATATTCAAATAACTTTCTTCCAAAAATAGCAATCCAAGGGACTGCTGATATAAAGATAAACAAACTAAACAGGCACTCAAAAAATTTGTAAGACTGTATCAAAACCACTAACAGTGCAAATCATCTGATCACCGAGGGCCGGTTCACACCATAAAAAGTGTGTGCCAGAGCGGTCAGCTGCTGGAACGCACTGAATTGTATCCTGGCTGGCTTCCTGCATTCAGGGGCGTGAGGGAGCATGACGATGCATTGAAGTCAATGGCTTTTTTTTCAGATCGCACTGGACCGGAATGCAGGCACTAATGTGCCACGTGTTCCGGTTTGTGCGATCGCAATGCAGGCAGGGGGCGTGGCTGTGGTGCCAGTGACTTCAATACACTGCCACACCCCCTCCCGCCCCTGAACGCAGGAAGCCGGCCAGGATGCGATACAGTGCGTTCCAGCAGCTGATCACTCTGGAATGTACTGTTTGTGGTGTGAACAAGCCCTTTAAGAAGAACTTTGACCTCTTGTTGAAAAACAAAAAAAGCTGCAGCACTTAATTATAAGTGTATCTGCCCTTAGATTTCTCCTGGTCCCCTGCAAGGTCCCATGAGTACTCCTTGGGTCTGCCAGGGAATTTCATCTAATAAAATTTACTGTGATGGTAAAGCAATGATGCTGCACTATTCTAAATTTGGAGCAGAGTTGCAACTCTCATGTTGGCTGTGCTTGCTTGCACTACAGTGGGACAAATAAAATGTTGGCAGTGGGTGTTGTTGCATTGTCACTGCTGAGACACAAACACATAGCTTGGCCACACAAGGGGGGGGGGGGGGGTTATTTATCAAAATTTGAGCAGACAGAATCTGGAGCAGTTGCTCATAGTAACCAAGTATCTCCAGTTTGTTCAGTTAAGCTTTGCAAATGAAAGGGAAAAGCTGATTGGTTGCTATGGGCAGCTGCTCCAGATTTTTGTCTTGATAGGCGGCACTCCCTCTAATGCTGAAACCCTCCCAATGTGAGCTGCAGTGTCTGGGAGGCGGTGCATGAGGTTGCACGCCTTCCACACACCTTGCGATAATCGTACGATTACGGGATCTCCCGCGATTATCGTACGATTATCGTAAGGTGTGTGGGCACCTTAAGTCAGTCCGAATTCTATTGATCTAAAATATCAGGTGCATTTGCATTTTACTGATTGCAGGGGTTTGTGCTGGTTGGTGTGTATGTCATTCACACCTGAGCATGTTTTCTCTGTGTTTCCCGCATTAAGGTGCCCAAACACTGCACGATTCTCGTACGAGAATACCGCGATCGTACGATAATCGTGCAGTGTATGGAAGGCGTGCGACTGTTTCTACTATACGGTCGCACGTCTTCCGTTGAGCCAGCATGCTAGAAAACCCGCCGGGAATCGTAAATTTTTGTATTTGGGTTTAGATTCAGTTCAATTACAAAGCAGCAACTACATACAAGTGATCGGGCGGCTGTTGTATTTCACAGCCAGGTGTTGGCTGTAGGGCTGCAACTAATGATTATTTTCATAATCGATTAGTTGGCCGATTTAATTTTTTGATCGGTTTAAAAAGAATATTATCTTTTATTTAAGATAAAATACACAAATGGAGTATTACAAACATAAAGCCTACTTCAGAATAACTGCATCCACATTTTTTGCATTTGCACCGCACTGGAACGTACGGCATTGCAGTACCTCACCATCCAGTGCAGGTGATCACACTGCGGCCAGAAAACACGTTTGGGATGCCATTGAAACTATTGGAACCAAAACACACATTCCCGGAGCAGAATTTTCAGGCCGAAACCAAAAATGACGCTTGCCACCCCTAAACACACCCTCTTAAATAATCTTAGGATAATTCTTATTTTATTATAGTTGCCGCTTGTAAACGGCAGATTAGTGATTCCTGCTGCAGGAAAACGCAAGTTCCTGACACAGGAATCTCTAATCACACCTGAAATATACTGTAGGTGTGAATGGGGCCTAATATACACATACACTAAAGGTGTCCATATACCTGCCGATTATCGTAGGATAGTTGTGGGAGATCCCACGATCGTACGATAATTGGCAGGTGTATGGGCAGCGTGCAATCGCTTCTTCTGTAAGGTCGTACGACTTTCGTCTTCCAAGCACGCTGGTAAAGCTGCCGAAAATCGTACAATTTTTGGTGGGTTGATGGCGTGGTCGGAAGACGAATGCCACATAGGCCGGTGTGCGCAAGCGCACACTGCTCGCTCAGCACTGCAATCATCGGAAGCCCGCCCCTCAGCGGGGAGGGCTTGTGATGATCGCAAGTACGATTTGCCTGTCCAAGATTGGGAGATCGTACGAAATTTTAATGACCTTACAACAATCGCACAACAAAAGTCGTGGTTGTAAGGTATATGGGCAGCTTAAAACACAATAATACACTTCTCAACGTTACACCCCCCACGCACAAATATAATAATAAAATTCCCCCCGCACACAAAAAATAATACACTCCCCCGTTATAAATCCCCCCACACACATAAAATAATATACTCCCCCCTTATTAACCCTCCCCACACAAAATAATATACTCTCCCCTTATTAACCCCCCACACATAAAATAATACGCTCCCCCCTTATAAACCCCCCCACACACATAAAATAATTTACTCCCCCCCCCCTTATTAACCCCTCCCCCACACACAAAATAATAATACAGCCCCCTCACCTGTTCATGTCTTTGCAGGGAGGAGGCTGTGAACAGGATCAATCCCTGGTTATCTGGGGGTGATTAGTGAGGTCTGCTGCAGATCTCACTAATCACACCCAGATAACCAGGAATCGATTCTCCTCACATACATTCTTTCTTTCGGCCGGAGCTCAGAACTGTCAGAGCTCCGGCCGAAGGAAGCAAGAGCTGACAGGAGCTGCTCTGCGGTCTGCATCCGACACAGATGCAGACCATGGAGCTGCTCCCGCAAGTCAGGTACACGGTCTGCGACCGTGTGCCTGACATGTCAGCTGGCTGCGGGCCACATAGTACCAGCTCGCGGGCCGGAGTTGGCCTGCGGACCGGTACTTGGAGGCCCAAATTTCCACTCGCCCTCACTTTATTTGTACTTGCCAAATGCGTGCAGGCGAGTGGAAATTTTGAGCCCTGTATATATTATAAAAGCCTGGTCATCAGTTTAGAGACAGCAATGAATATTGGCCCGAGAATGATTGCTCTCATTCCGGCGCACGTGGCGATACCTGACAGGTGTAGCGCAAGTGTAGTTTTTCTATGTAGGTGCACCCGACTTGTGTTTCCGTATATGCACGTTCACAGGGTTGGGGGACTTAACATTTTTGGGGGGTATTTTTAGTTTAATTTTATTTAAATTTATTTTTTAAAGTGTTTTTTTTTTTTAACCTCATTGCTATCACATGGGTGACAGGTTCTCTTTTAGGTGACATTAGGGGGTCTTTTAGACCCCTAGCGTCACCTTTCAGTTCACTGGGGAGTGACAGCTGCCTGCTGAGGCAGCTGAATGTCAGCACAGCAGGCAGTGACTGGGAGAAATAGCCAACCTGCTATTGGCTATTTTAAATTGCAATCAATAGAAAGTTCTCCTTCAGATCCTCCTCTGCTGATTGACAGCAGGCAGTGGGCGGGTGCAATAGCAAGCCTGCTATTGCAATTTGAAATAGCCAATAGGAGGCAGGATATTGCTCCCAGATGCTGAAGGGAGTTTTGACGCTGGCTTTGTACCGCCGGCAGAAGAGGGGGTATGGGGGAGCAGCAGAGGTACAGGGGCAGCAGCGCAGGCACGGGCACCAGCGGAGGAATGGGGGCACCAGTGGGGTACTGCAAAGGCACAGTGGTCTCTCCACTCCGCTGGTGCCTGCTGCAGCGGTCTGTATCTCTGCTGCCACTGCCGATACAGGCGGGGAGAGCAGTGGGGATTGAAAGGGACATAGACCGCTGCAGCCAGCACAAGCAAGGAGCAGAGCGGCGATGGCTACAGATTCAACTAATGGAACAATCAACTTATCGATAAAGCGAATCATTGACAATGATTCTCATTATTGATTATAATTGATTTAAAGTGACATTAAACCCTCAGATTTTTTAACATAAACCAATACTCTAATGTGTGCCTTACTGTAATCCATGGTAGTTTCCCTTCTCTTTGCTGCTCTTCCTTTTAAATCCTCATGTCTTCTCATGCTGGGGGAGAACTTCCCTTTGCAGCTGAGTGCCTCTTCCTGTAGTGCTGGCTCAGGTTGCAAACCTACACACAGACACCATGTATCCATTTCAGAGACAAGGCAGTCTGCTGCAAAACAGAAGTTCTGCCCAGCATGAGAACAGATACAGATTTAAAAGGAAGAGCAGAGAGAAGGGAAACAACCATTAATTACAGTAAGGCGCACATTACAGTATTGGTTTATGTTAAAAAATCTGAGGGTTTAATGTCACTTTAATTGTTTAGTTGTTGCATCCCCAGCTGGCTGGAAAAGTACCAGGATCCGTGATCTTGGTATAGCCACTTGAGGATTGCGCCATTTATATAAGTATTGCAGTCATGAAGTGGTTAAAGCTCTTTTTATTACTTGTTAAGAATATGTAAAAACTTGTCTATTGTATATGGTCTAGGCACAGGTGCACTTTAAGAAGCAGCCCAACAACAGCAGTGTCTCACTGCTGGCTTTCTCTGCTAAGGGATGACTCAAGGTACCCATACACCTTGCGATTATCGTTCGATTTCCGAATGAAATCGGCTTTTCGTACGATAATCGGCCAGTTGATAGGAAGTCAAAGATCACAATTACTGTACAACTGGCTGAATTTCCTCTATTGGGCAGGCTAAAAAACTGATGGGTTAGTCGAAGGATTATTGGCTTTTTCGCAAACGAAAATCCGTTCTGTCGATCAAGAAATTCAGCCAGTTAGTATTGCTAACGAACGATTATCGAAATCTACATTGGCCTGTACATGATGGGGTTTTTGAGCAGAAATAGAACTGGGGTTCGATGACCGGATGAAAAGAATCTAACGATAGAAGTAAATTATCTAATGCTCATGGAAGAACTTTCTGCTAAGCTTAATGAGGCCACTCAGGTCTATGAAACAATATGGGGCACATGGAAGGAATTTCTAACCTCATCCAGCCCATGTGGATTTCTTAAAAAAGAGGATTAAATGAAATAGAGATCAGACGTCAAGAGTGTCCCCCATTTGTGTGTTTTTTTTTGTTGTTTTTTGTTTCTTATCTTGGCTGGTGTTTGTATTATATTGTCTTGTTTTGTTGGTTGTTTGTTATTAAATGTAAAAAGCACATAGGGGCTCTTGTATCTAGCGCAGTGGGACTTAGAAGAGCTCTTCGCTTCTCTCTCCGAGATTGTATGGCTCACTACATCTTGCACATTCAAATGTCTACGTACAACTTATTGTGGTATTTTAGTGGAGGGGTGATATCAATATAAGTGTAAAAGGATATGATTAGAAAATATAATTAATGAAAGATTGTGAAGAGAGGGGAAAACAAAGCTGGATATAGCCTGGGTATGATATACATTGGAATTTTCTTTTTATGGATATAAGGCAAATGTATAATTGTTTATTTGGAATAAAATAAATATTATTCAAAAAAGAATCTAACGATAAGTGTAAGGTATATGACCAGCTTCCCTTTTTTAGTGCTGACCATAATACAAAACAAAAATATGTACAAAATCTCTATATCTCCTTAAAGCAAGACAGAACGGTAGATAAATCTTTACGTTGCTTTAACCCCTTGGTTCTCAACTGGTGGGTCATGACCCAAAAGTGACCATGTATTCAGTGGGTGGAGTCCCCGCGAACCTTCCACTTTTCTGGGTGAGAGGCTTCTCAGTCTCCCTCTAGCGCAGCACTCTCCGTTCTTGCGCCAAACAGCCATTCATATGCTACTCGGCGCCGAGTGTCAACTTAAAAGGTGGGGTGAGGTGGGATGGGCTGGAGCTATGGCCGCAAGGGAGATCCATCCATACATGATTTGCTTACAGCTTCCTCGCATGTCCTGTAGAGGTGCCTGGACCACAGTGACGTCACGTTCCGGCTCCCGGCATCTGTATAGGGCGCGCAAGGGGGTTGTACAAGCAATGCATGTATGGATGGAGTTCCGTCATAGCACAGAGCCCACATTGGACCCCAGGCTGAGGATCCACTCCAGTTCTCGTAAAGGTAGGGAGACTGGGTGGATCTTAAAAAAACAACAACATTTTTTTGGATTATATATGTGTGTGTGAGATTGTCTGTCACTACCATGCAACTGCACCTACTATGCAGTACATGGGCGGGAGGTGCGTTGTTGTTCATTTGAATGGCACATAATGCACGGTACCACAATGCCGTGTCTTCCTTTGCAGTGCAACTTGGGTCGCAACTTAATAACTAAGGACAAATGTGGGTCCTGAGGTTGCACCAGTAGGGAACCCCTGCTTTAACCCCTCCCTTCACAATCTGTATATTGATAGATGCTTTCATAAATGTTATCCTTTTCTGAGCTTCCAGCTGACACTTTCCTCCAACTGGTGGCTCTAAATTCTGGCTCTCAGCTATGACATAGTGACCTTATGCAGGCTGGGGGCCTCATTAACAATATACGCCTTTAGCCTGCCGATGCCATGTCAGCCTGAAAGTGATAATATTCAATTGCTTAGTAGTGTAGTCACCAAATACAATTACAGTTTTTTTTTTTTGGGGGGG
>NW_017306445.1:282494-316267 GCF_000935625.1 Nanorana parkeri | reverse complement strand
GGGCACAGTGAATTGTTTTCTTCAGGTGACCTCCCCAGGTGTTGGTCTGAGTTTCATCTTGTTTTTTGGTACTGTCTCGCACCTCTTGGGGAATCACTGGTTGTTGTTCCAGTTTTTACTGGCATGGGCCCATTGCTCATTCAGTCAGAAGTTTCCCTTAGAGGTGGTTTGCATGTCTTGTTCTGGAAAGTCTGCTTGATCCTTTGCCCTTCCCTTGGTCATGGCTGTTCCTTTTGTCTTGTAGAGGGCTTATCCCCATCTGTCCTTGATTTGGGAGTTGGTTGTTTCATCGACCCCTGACAGAAAGTAGTCCTTACATTTTATTAGTCCTGTTAGTGGCTGTTGTCAATCCCTGATTTTGGATATCCCGACTGTGCTAGAATTCCTGTGTACTTCAAAGGCCGATAACAAAAGAATCTTGCACTTGCCATAATGTTTTTTCTTGTAGTCCATTGAGGGGCCGAGGTCCCATCCTTTGTGTTTTTGTCTTCTAATCCTGTGGATTGCTTTCTCACAAACATCTTTCTGTTTGCCAGTGTCCCAACCTCCTGTAGGTGGCAACATAACCTGACTGTAATTGAATTTCTGTGTCCCTCAAAGGACTACAAGAAAAACAATATTTTGATTAAGCAAAGGTATTCATGTATGTACCAGGGATTTCATGAACAGAACTGGTGCCACGACTTTTTATTTACTCTTGTTCTTGAAGTATCTCCTCCCTGCTTTGCACACAGTCAAACGTACAAAAAAGAAAAGCAAAAAGAGACCTCTCTCAATGAGCTAGATGCTGTCCGTTCATGTTACCTATGGCCACTTCTAGAATCTGAGCTGTAAAAGTTACAATTTCTGTCAGTGACTGACTTGTGTAGCATTGATCCCTCGTACTGCTTGAACACGGGTGTATTGAAACTGACATCTGCCATGCCCGCATAAAAATGTTCAGTTCTCCCACGTATCTATCAAAGGCCTTTAGTATAGCAGTGTGGGGTAGTTACAGTATACTAAATTATTTCCATCTTGTATATTCTGGAGGAAACCATGTATTTGTTTTAGAAGTATGATGCCTGTCACAAAAAGAGAACACAGTAATAGATCAGGGCAGCTATCAAGCAGAGTACCAAAAAAAAAGTGACTTTTACTATGGCTCTGGGACTTTGGGGCTCTCTAAATCATCCAATTTACAGTTATGGTGCAATTTGTAACATATGAAGAAGACATGTGATTGTTTTCTATGGGTGATGCAAACCTAGTTCAAAAAGGACATTTACATATGCTTTCCTGGTGTGAGAGTTAGGTTTATTTTCCTTTGACATTAGATCTGGCCATATGCTTTGATGTATATCCTAGGAAGATACAATATTGTTTCCATTTTTTTTTTCTTTAGGCTGCATTAAGTTTGATTGAGCTGTTCTGCAGTTCTATCATGCTTCTTATTCTAGGGTGACAATGCTATGCCTATACAGAAACAGTACAGTGAGGGTTTGTTGCAACTCTAGGACAGAATGGGGGCGGATTCTTAAAAACTGGACCAGAAAGAATTAGGAGCAGTTGCCCATGGTGACCAATCAGCTTCTCACTTTCATTTTCAAAGCTTAACTGAACAGATAAGCTGATTGGTTGCTATGGGTAACTGCTTCAGATTCTGTCGGTTCCAGTTTTTATGAATTCCCCCCAATATGGTTACTGGTAGGATCAACAAGTAAAAATAAAGCTGATAAAAGATAACACATGTAGCCACCACATCTAAAGACTGGAGGGAAATATATATTGAGGGGAAAATATCATAACTGGAGCAGACAAAATCTGAAGCAGTTGCCCATGGCAACCAATCAGCTTCTCTGTTCAGTTAAGACTTGAAAATGAAAGAGAGCAGCTGATTGGTTGCCATGCACAGCTGCTCCAGTTTTGATGAATCCCCCCCACAGTGTTTTCATTAGGGTCTTTAGTTTGAGTTTTACAAGCTGACATTTCTAAATAAACTTGATGTGGCCTAATGGCCCATTCACACTGAGGGGAATTTATCATAGCAATAGCGAGTGTTTGAACTTGCACGGAATATATTTGATGCACTTTGCGTCAGATTTATGTTGCTAGAGGAATGTTCATAAATTAGGTTTAATCGACTCCAGTAAAGAAGACTTGCTACTCCAGACTTTGCCGTCTGGAGACGGCAACCCGCAGATGTAGCAGTGCCGTCCGTCCGTTTTTTTACTATGGGCGGACGGCAAGAGGTTAAAGGAGAACTATGGGGGTAAGTGTTTTTCCCCTTAGTTCTCCTCAGGGTCAGGGGAGGACATATACTAGGGTCCCCCCGTGACCCAAAGCTCAGTATACCGCGAGCTACAGCTCGCGGTATACTGAGACTGACGCAGCCAGGACGGATCCCAACATTACTGTCGAGATCCACCCAGCTGCATGATTGACAGCTGGCTCTGCCTATCTAGAGGCAGAGCCAGCTCTACCCGCCCCCTCCCCCATTCGTTCCCCCAGTCAGCGCTGGAGGACATTCGTTCCCCCAGTCAGCGCTGGAGGATCGGAACGGGGAGGGGGGAATCCCTGCAGGGAGCCGTGAGTGACAGTCACGGCTCTCTGCAGGGATATGATCGAGAAGTGAGCGAGCGACGGTATGTGTTCGCTCACTTCCCGATCTACTGAGCTGACCTGTGACAGTTTCATTGTCACAGGTCGGCTCAGATTATGAGGCTGAGTGAAAATCACTCACCTCATAGTTCTCCTTTAACTACTATCCACTTTACTGTGTATCTATTTTTAGGTGCCATGTGCAATCTTTTGATATACCATGGTTCGTAATTGTGCTACTTCTGACACTGGCCCCTGCGGCTGCCATACCCTGAGCTGTAAGCTTTTGCGTCCTGGCATTTTGCTTTGGTCCATCAGCACTGTTTTACAGCTTGCTTATTGCAGTATTCAGTCCTATAGATGTTGATGGAAAGTTTCCAACTCCCAGTATGCAGCAGAGCGACTGGGACTGGCTATGTTCCCAGGACGAGGATCAAGCTGCTAGGAGGTGAAGGTTTACAAAAGATCTCTGGATGGCAGCCACAGAGGAAAGTGTTGTTTACAGCACAGAACATACCTCCCCAAAAGCCAGAGTTCTTCAACTGGAACTGCAAAAAAGTGTTGGTTTCAGAAGTTCCCAATGTTTTACTGAAACTGCTTCATAAAGTAATTTTACATATTGACGTAAACTATACTGTGGAAAGTTTGTAGGCTGTCATTGCTGAGCTCTCCTGAAAATGCTAATTGCTTGGTTGGCATGCTGATCCAAAGTTTTCCATACTTTCAGTGCCTGTTCCTTCTATATCCGTTGTGTTTGATTTGTTTTTAACGGATGCTAACGGAAGGGAACCAAAAAATGAATAGGGGTGAATGGGGCTAGTTTACAGCGCTTCGCTAAAAAAAAAAAAAAAGTAGAACATGCACTACTTTTTTTTTCAACGTAATGTAACCCATTCATTTTTGGTGCCCTTCCATTAGCATTCATTAAAAAAACAGATTGCAATGCAACAGATCAGAAGGAAACCGGAAGGTACAATTACAAGTCAACGGACCCTTGGGATTTAACCAGATGCAGATCACAGGTTCTAACTGCACTTTGGCGCCATGCTTGATATTGGCCAGAGACTGCTAGCCAACTAGCTTTTCAGAAAATTTGCAATGACAGGCCACATATTTCTCCCACTTACTTTTAAAGGGAATTATGTTTTGTGTGGTCACTCAAGAATAAACAGAATATGAAATCTTGCATATAAATATATATTTATTTATAACAGCAGGGCTTGACAAATGTGCTTTGAATCTAGGAGCCAGTTTTTTTTTTTTTTTCAAACTATCAAAGCTTTCTTTTCAACGACAGTTGTAATTTTCAGTTACAGTTTTAATTGGCACACGCGGCGATACCTGACGTGTAGCGCAATTGTCGTTTTCGTGCATAGGTGCACCTGACCTAATTTTATTTAACATTACTTCATATAAGTGGGGAGGGGGGCTTATAAGCCCCCTATGTAATAGCCCATTGGAGATGACATAATTGCCGTCTGGAGACGCAGATGCTGCAGTGCCGTCCGTCCGTTTTTTTACTACGGGCGGACGGCAAGAGGTTAAGGTGACATTAGGGGTCTCTTAGGCAGCTGAATGTATTTTCATAATCGATTAGTTGGCCGATTTATTTTGTTGATTAATTGGATAAAAAAATAAAAATACCATCCTTAATTTAAAATAAAATACACTAATTCAGTGTTACAAACAAAGTTTACTTCAGAATAAAACTGCATGCACAATTTTTTGCAAGTGCACCGTGCGTTCCAGTGCGGGCGATCACACTGTGGGTGGGAGGCGCGTTGGGGTGCCATTGAAATGAGTGGCACTGCAATGCACCTTCTGCAGCAGAATTTGTCAGGCCGAAACTGAAAATTACTTTATTCTCACTTTTTTTTATATATATTTCTTTAATAATTGTATTGTAAGCACATGGCACTTGATAGTTTCAGCCATTGAATGAAGTCTTGCAGTGGCAAGAGTCCGCAGACAGCAGCTGAATGTAAATACAGCAGGTAGTGAGCTGGTGAAATAGCCAGCCTGCTATTGGCCATTTCAAATTGCAATAGCCAATAGCAGGCTGGCTATGGCATCTGCCCACTGCTTGCTGTGCCCTCCTCCCAGCATGGAGGAGAGAGCTAGGGGATCCAACCATTTATCGATTAGTTGGTTGCAGCCATAGAATGTAAACACAGCAGGCAGTGGCTGAGAGCAATAGCCAGCCTGCTATTGGCTATTTCAAATTGTAATAGCCAATAGCAGGCTGGCTATTGCACCCGTCTGATGTCAATCAGAACTTTCTCCTTCAGGTCCTCCTCTGCCAATTGGTTTTAGATAGCCAAGCAGGCTGGCTATTGCTCTCAGCTGCTGGATGGGGGACTTGTCGTCAGCTTTCTACCGCAGTAAGTGGGAGCATGGGGAGGGGGGGGCAGCAGTCTCTCCTCCCCGGTGGCAGCAGGCTGTGTCCCCTCCGATCCCCTTGACACAGGTGGGGACAGCAGTGGGGAACGAAGAGGAGCAGAGCTGATGCCGCAGCAGAGGAGGCTGATGAAAGCCCAGACTTACTAAGGGCCATCCCGAGGGTTGTGAATAAAATCATGGGCCGACATAAAAAATACCCTGTTGTTTGCCACAGTACAAGGCTTGAGCCCATTTATCATTATATGAGTCCAGGTGTCCTATGTGGGGCACTACAGGTGTCAGCAGGCCTTTCCATTTGCTGACACTTGTAGTGTCCTCACACACAGGACTGTCATATAATGATGAAATGACTGTCCTGTGTGTGAGGGCACTACAAGTGTCAGCAGTCCCTGTCCATTATTTGACAGTCCTGTGTGTGAGGGCACTATAAGTGTCAGCAGTCCCTGTCCATTATTTGACAGTCCTGTGTGTGAGGGCACTATAAGTGTCAGCAGTCACTGTCCATCAAAATAGACAGGGATTGCTGACACTTGTGGTGCCTCACACAGTCAGTCCCAGATACACACAGTGGGACTTACTGGAGCAGCCGACACCAGAGACAGGGGCAAGGAGGAATGTGTGGGCAAGGAGGTACAAAACAGCCGAGGAGAAACGTGCGGCCGAGGAGGGAAGTGAAGGATCCTCAGAGGGCGGCTGGCTGAATTGCCGCTCCAAGTTTTTTCTGCCAGTGCAGGCTAGAAAAAAAAAATGAACCCTACTTGTCGCGGTACAAAGCTCGGGACTGGTAATAATATAATAATAAAATCTTGGGGCGTGCCGTTTCTATTGACATATGTGCTCTTAGGCTCCATTCACACTGGAGCGGTTGTCTGTGCGTATTTGGCAGAACGAATATGCGCGGAGCTGCTCTAAACATAGAAAACAATGCACTTTAATGTGCATTGTTCAGACTTCTGCGGCGGCCACGCGGTACGAAACCGCGCGGCCCCCAAGATAGATCCAAGCGTAAATTTTTTGGACGGATTCCGCACGTTTGCGTAATAGCTGTAAGCGAGCGGAATCCGTGCAGATGTAAGATTTTACCGTTTGCGTGCCACAGGGTCTATCACACGGAAGACCGTGCGGGAAACGATATATGTTAAGACCCAGTGAACTTTATCCTTCAGGCTCCGTTCACTGTTGTCCTGCGTGCGTTAGCGCAGCCTGTTTATTTGAATGAGCTGCCGTATGCACCAAACAAAATGGATGTACTTTTATGTAACCCAGTGCGCTAGAGCGTATGGTAGTGTCTTAACTGCATGTTGTGATGCACATCTGTAGGCAAAGAAGTGCTTTGGGGTATCATTCAAACTGAATGCCATTAAGGCTAGGTTCACACCTAGGCGATTAAGCTGTTTTCGTTTGTGCGATTGTGCTTTGAAAACTGCACGGTTTTCAGAGCGTAGAGATGTCTATGGGATCCCAAACCGCGTGACAACTGGCCGAAAATAGTTTCTGCACCTTTTTGCGCAACAGGTGATTTCTACCGCACAAGAAATTGCAAAGGTGTGAACAGCTTCCATAGACTTGAGTGCAAATCTCTGTGAACCCAGCCTAACACACATTACCGTATGGTTTATTCCAGCGCGATGTGAACGGGGCCTCAAAGGAAATCTCCTGAGAACATGCAAATTGCCATTGTTTCATTTCATTGTATACATTCTAGTTATGTGGCTGTCATGATGATCCTCCAGCTTCATCCCTGAATCAATGACCTGTAACACATATGCAGGTTATCACTTTTGATTTTACAGTCTTTCCTGGCTGGCATACTTGTTCCATTCAGGGACTCTGAATGTCTAGAAGGTGGTAGGTGAGCACAGGGCGGCTGTTATTTTTAGAAGCTTCTATAGTAAGGGACAATTCTATATTTAGATCTCAGTACGTGTATTACAACGTGTACAATGTTGTTGGTGCTGCAGTCACAAATGCAGAGTGTACTGTGTATATTCTCGGACTGCTGTCTGTAATAGATGAAACCTGAGGGTTCCACCATCGTATTTCTCTGCTCTGTCTGTAGTCAGTGCTCTGTGATCGGTATCCGGATGGCTCTATTGTCCCCCGGACAGTCACGTGGGAAGAAGCATTGTCTCCAGCTCAAGGCACCGCACCGCCTTCCCTCCACTCCCTGCCCACATCGTTCTCACGTGACTTAAGCCACTTCCGATATCCTTAAGCCCATATGCGCACCGCAGTCCTTTGAAAAACCGGAAATAACCTTTGACGTCACTTTACTGAGCGACACCACCTAACCCGGAAGTGCGACGCGTCCCACGGGCGATTGTTGTGGAACTCTGAGGGGGGGTTGCACTTTCTTGCCCTCCCCCCTCGTCTCTTGCCTACCGTTCTTCACATAACCGGGTCACCGGCTGCCGCTGCCCCGGGGGAAATGGGCATGTAACCGAGGAAGGCGAATCCGGGTGCACACGTGGTTCCTCCATCACGGCGCCAAGTATGTGCAAGAGGGAGGGGGAGGGTCACGGGGCTCGCCTGATTCCCTCCGTGATAGCAGGGAGGATTCCATGTGCAGTCGCCGTCACATGGCGCTCGTCCATGATTTGTGTGCTCAGGGGATCTTCGGTGCGTTTTTTTAAAGATGTTAGATGTCTTTTGAAGGTGTCATAGAAGGATTTCATCATAAAAGAATCAGTCCTTCAGGGACCCCCCCATCTACTTCCACCTCACATGCTCATCCATTCTTTGCATGTCAGGGAGTTTCTCCATTGAAGTAGATGTAACTGGGAGGTATTTATACATTTGTGGTGGCATTTAATGATGGATTCTTGATACGCTGCAAGAATGTGATCCAAACCAAATACAGGAGTGCATTCTTGTGGGAGTTCAAGCAGCCAGCTTTCCAGTGAGGCACAGAGGCATCGCCCTCACCCTCTGGAAGAAGGGACCAAGATAAATATTCATATATATTGTTGGTCTCAGCTTTTCTGTTATTTTTTTAAACAGCTAATTGTGTTTTGGGGAGTAGTCGTAAAATTAACCTAAATGTGTAAAGCCGAAAGTATTTATTTTTTGTTAGTTTTGGATAGGGTGGGAACTGGTTAATGCCCCTGGAAATTAAATTTCACTTCCTGTCCAAGAGACATAGCAGGAAGTAAGAGCTCCCTTTTTTTTTAATGACCATATAAAACGGTTGGTTTTCCCAGCCTTCGGTAGCGGAAAGTATAGTCACTAGGACAAATAGTGAGCGGGAATCTTGCCAGCTGGGACACAGACGGCAATAAAAACCTGGCAGAGGTTCTAACCCTTTATCATCCTATCCAGATCTAAAAGCAAATTTGGCTTTTACATACACTCTAACTGATGGACATTTGTCTCCCTTATAAAAGTAAATCCCTGATCAAGCACCTTCATGGCAGTCTCGCTGGGTATTATTTTAATGAAAGCTGCAAATTCACAATGTTTAAAAAAACAACTTTTTGAAATCCCATTAAAGAATAAACCCAAGAAGAAAAATGTAAAATATTGCAGCTTACAAGTCCTTAAGTGTGGTGGCTGCGTTTGTCATCTTTTTAGGTGAACAACGTTTTCAGAAAGTACAGAAAATAGCTGTTGATCTTGCCAGAAATGTTGTGTCCTTGTCACTTCCTGTGAGAGGAACTGAAAGAAATCTTACTGTGAACTACTAATCTCCCCATCCCTCATGTAATGTAGATGAAGAAAGGAAGATTTGTTAGAAGTGTAGCCTGGGTGACAATCATGTCTCCCTCTATAAGGGGAGCACCATAGGACAGGAAATGTGTTACTTGCAGGACTACCAGGTGAAAAGAAAAAAAAAAAAAAGGGGCGGGGGGGAATCTTAAAAAAAAACGCATAAACCTCATGCAGCCTCCACATCTAAGTACTAGTAATCTGCATAATTTCTACTTTAGATGTGTTTTCACAATTTAAAGCTTGCAGGACATTTTAGTAGTTTTATCAAAAACTTCTCTTTGTGTGTCACTCAGATGTCCTTTCCTTCTGGAGGGTGGCTACTTTTTATTTCCCATGGTCCATCTGTGTGTTGTAAACTAGTCACTGCTCCAAGCTTGCTCCAGTGATGGACTACGATCTCACATTTTGTCTACTAATTCATATTGAAAACTAGGGATCCACCAATACTGATATCGGTGCCGATACTGAGAATTTGGGTGAGTACTCGCCTAAATGCTCCGATACCTACCCCCGTAACCGGAACTTCCAGTCAGATGGAGATTTCCGCTGACCTGTAGTGCCACGAGAGAACATGGAGCCGGCTTCCCAGGCTCGTGGAAGTACCAGTATCGGTACTCTGTATCGGTCAGTACTGAAATTGAAATATCGTTACTCGATACTGAAAAAACAGTTTTGGTGCATCCCTATTGAAAACAAAAGTAGCCACCCTCTAGTAGGAAGGACAGTGTCCGCAACAATTCAGACGCAGTTTCATGCGCTATTGCCGCATGATTGCTGAAACGCGCACAAACGCAGCCTAAAAAAAATACCAGCTGGTCGCTCATTGCACTAAAAGGTCAATGAGCTTTTTTGTCACGGTTGCCACGTGGCTATGACACAACTGTGCATTGGTCATGGGCTATCCAGATGTGAACCAGGCCTCAGCGATGATTTGAGGATCTACAGCTGAGTGACACACAAATAAGATTTTTAAGATTTAACTCCTGAGTTTAGTGTTCCTATGTTCTATCAGGTGGTAACCATGAGAACCTGGTTTGTACTATTCAGACTTGTTTTCTCAGCACTGATGGCCCAAAAACCCGAAAAGTACTTGCACAGTATTTGTATTTGTATTTGTGAGAGCAGCACTCTATGCCCCACAGTACACTTGGGAAGATGGGTACACAGCTGATGGAGACATTTTTCACCTTTCTTGGGGCAATGCCCCTTTTACTCAACTCTACAGACTAACTTATTATGTTGTACAATTCTGAGCTTTATACCAACTTTTATTTATTCCAGTTTTCTTTTTAAACCTTAAAGGGTTTCTAAACTCTGTTTTTTTATATATATATATATATATTAGCAAGTAGTAGATATATGCAAAAGGTTTTTTGTTTAAAAAAACGCTTTAACAGCAGTTTAAACTTACCCCGTCTTCCCCGCACGCTCCTGTCAGAAAATCCAAAACTGCTCGGGCAAAGGATCTTGGGGCGGGCGCATGCGCAGTTCGGATTTTCGGCCGGAATACGAGGAGAGATGCAAGGTAAGTCTATGGACGCGTGCACCCGCATGCAGACACCGTGGGACAGGAAGTACCAGCAAGGGCAGAGGAGTCGGCGCTGGATCGGAGAGCAGCCGCACAGCTGGAGGGACAGATGAAAACATCAGGAAAGAAGATCGGATTAAGAGACATCATTTAAGGTAAGTGCTGACATTAACATTGGGGGGAGGGAAAATATTTTTTTGACTTTAATGTCACTTTAAAGCGGAAGTAAACTGTCCTTACAAAGAAAAAAGCTGACTAAAATTCTCCAATTCATCTCATTTTCCAGTTCAGCTATGTTGTCCTAGATTGTTCACTTCTCCTGCCTTCTCCAAACCCCTCACCCTTCTATGAATAACCCTGTCAGTCTTTTCTGCCAAAAATCCTCCTACCTTCCTGTTGGCAATTTATTTTCTTTATGTGCATGGAAATGCACACGCGCAGCTTGGTTTGTGTGTTGTTTTTTTTCCCCCCATACCCCACTTTACTTCTACTTTAAAGCTAAACACTTGGCATATATAAAACACAAATGAATGCAGCTCTGTTTTCATTAATTAGTGTAAAGACCTAAATCTGATTTGATATTGGCCTCTTACAACCATCCCTTGTACAGCCGAATAAAGAATGGGACGGAGTGGCAGCAATGGGATCCAATTTGGTGAGCTGCTTGCAATTGTGTTGAATAGGAATATGCAGAGAAATGACCTCCGAAGTCTGCTATTCCTTCCATGTTCAGTCAGCTGGGGAGGAGATAGGACACCCCCGTGTTCTTATCTCTAACTTAGGGCCATGCTTTTGACTGTACTGTGATAGGTCTGTGTAAATCTCTGGACTGGATGGACAGAAATACAAATTCTTTGCTAGGTAAACTGGCTTCCGTCTATTAAGCTTTTTACTTGGAGATCAGATTTATTAGGATTAAACGACGAGCTCTGTAGGCAATTCATTTTTTTCCTGCCCAATACTTGGGATTGGGGGTGCCACAGGCTATGAGATATTCATAAGAGGTATTCCGTTCCAAGCATCCCTAGTGCAAACTGCATTCTGTGTAAAACACTAACGTGGTAGGTACTGACGTTGTACAGTCTGGGAGTGACGGTTACAACAGGCAGCAGAGACCAAAGGCAAGAGGTTTAGGACTTGATCACACACAGCGCGGAGCAGAGCAGTTACAAAACGGATCAAAACTGCATCCAATGTATTGCAATGGAATTTTGGGCTCTAGTTCAGCGTTCAGTTCCAGAGCATGTAAAAAAACTGCAGCAATCCCTATTTTTTCCTGCTCTGAAACGCATGCAAACACATGAAAACGGCCTGGAACTCACTGAAAGCCCATTTTAGGCTAAAAAAAAACGGAAACTGTTTTTGTTTTTACAAAACGTCCCGAAATGCGGCAAAACACACTTCTGTCATTTTCAGGATCTGCATGTCTGGGGGCAATTTGAGAGGCTAGTCCTGTTTATTTTTATAATGAAACAAACTATGGCGACACTTTATAACTATGCGAGACAAGGTGAAGTCTGGTATTTGGGTACTTGTAAATGATTTGAATCCTAAGACATTGTCTGCAGTGTGATTAGCAATGTGATATACCCATGAGGGAGCTAAAGGGAAGCACTCTTTCAGAAGTCTTATTCCATGTTGTAACCTGAACTAATGGTTTCTTTTGCAGCACCTGCCATATGTGATAATACATTGTTTTGGTTTGTTCCTTTAATTCTAGAACTAAGCCGAGTAATAATATGATGGTGGTGGAGGGTTACTATTACCTTATGTTTTAAAGGACTGCTGTTTTTGAAATGTCTTGGAATCTGTACACTGTTCATTTCTATAAAGTCTATCCCTGTTTTTAATCAAATCTTCATATTTTTTCACATTTACATAAGACAAAAAAGTTGACCAACAAAGGTCCCCCAGGGGATAGTACAACCTATAACCCTATTGGATGCGATTTAAGCAGTTGCTGAAATGGTTTTAAATAATGCGAACAAAGGGTAAAGTTTGTCTTACCTGACAAAGGATCTGAAATTCTGATCCAGCCACTTTTGTGATTCGTATACATCTGTCAATTGGCCAAGCCAGCAGGGTTAAACTTTTTTTTTTTTTTGTATCTGTTCAATAAATGTACAGAATGTAATTAAAAAGGACACATTACTACATATCCTACCATACTAAAAAACATAAAAATAAACTTTTATTTAGTTCATATTAAAATATGTTTGTTGCTCTTTTTGTCTTTTCACATTTGCACACCACACATAGCTGATGATACGCAGAGATGTGAAATTAAAATATCCTGTTTGGGTTGAATTGTCCTTTGGGGACTGTGTTTTCAGTCAGTGAATAAAGTACTTACATTTTCCTTTTTCTTTTTTAATGCAGGATTCCCTTGTTTGCTCCAGTGCTATACCTGCTCTAGAGTGTGACATTTGGATGAGGTAATTTTTTTTTGCTGTGTAGGTCTGACAATTGTGTACATGATGGCTATTTTGTATATGTATGTATAGTCAAAACATCTATTTTAGTTCTGGGTCAAGTGGGAGAGGGAAAAAATATTTTTTTTTTTTTTTCCTGCTATTGTTGTCCCTTGGTGAAGGTTTTATTTTCCTGTCCTGGGAATGCAACAGGAAGTGAGATTAATTTTTTTCAAAATGAGGATATTGACTGGTTTGCACAGAAACAGGTGTCCTTATTGGAAGATGCACCTTCCTTTTTTCCCATTTCCCCATGACCGCTTGCCATTCCCGGCATTATGACACAGCCTGTGTAGTGAAGTGTGTGGGCAACCAGTATGACATTTCAGCAGCCAAGTGGGGAGGGTGTTGGCGCGTTAGTTCACCTTTCCTTTTTTTTTTTTTAATGTGAACTAATCTTTTAAATACTGCCAGAATATTATTTATATGGAGCTTGTAATAATGGTGTTTATGACCATTAAGGGGAACGTGTACATTTCCCTACATGGTGAGAACTACATGGTTGCAAAAAAAGATTGAGTTTTGTGGTCTCTAGCAACAGGAGGCTTTGACACATGCAAAATGAAATTGTATGGGCAATGCTGCCAGTCAGTCATGTCACAGATTTCACATATTCAGACTATGACCTCAGCAGATAACATTGAGATCGCTACTGTATGCCGATCTGATTGGCCTCAGCGGTAATTTGGTCTGATTAGGAAAACGTTGCTCAAATGTTTATAAAACCTATATTTCTCTCCCGTTCATTGAAGGACACAGGGCAACAGATCGTAGATCCTGAAAGGTAGTGTATATCGCCACCTGCAGGAGTAGGACGCTAGGCACATAACAAAAAAGACAGGCTAGGGGAGGCCCCTGCTGGTGGCCCAAATTCCCACCTCCTGACCAGTCTCCAGTTTTTTGCCTAGCGTCAAGAGTGAGGAGCTAAAAAAAATTCTCTCCCGGAAATGTTTTTTTCCTTCCGTTTTTTTTCTCGGATTCTGCTAGCAAGTGTCACCAGGGCGACATGCTGGATCCTGGTTGTCTCCCCTGGGTGGCCATGGAGCGCACGCAGGCTCTGCATGTCGGGTGACGGCGTGAAGTGAGGAAGAAGACCAACGGACATCCGTTCACCAATCTCTTCCCTTTCTCTATGGGACTGGAAGCGACACATATTGCATTACTTCCAGTCCCTGAGCTATCATAACTTGGTTCCAGAAGCCTGGCAATAAGTTATTGGAGTGCGATCTGAGCTCCAATAGCTTATTTGGAGTTCTAAGGTGACAATAACAGGGTTATTCACAAAAGGATGAAGAGTTTGGAGAAGAATCTAGGCCAACATAGCTGAGCTGGAAAGTGAGCTGAATTGAAGATTGTTTCCAAATCAGCTATTTTGGCCTAGATCACTTCTCCTGGCTTCTCCAAACTCTTCACCCTGTAAGGGTCTAATTGACCCCTAAAATATCACCTTTTAAAGAGAACCTGTCACCACTGGAATGCTAACACATAAGGGGCTTGTAAACAGTTGCAGACATGGTAAATATTAAAGGGTCAGTCTATCCAAAACTGAAAGCTTTGGGTTTTCCATTATGGATTCGGAGCCCTTGCTGGGATTGTTCACAAATACAGAAAGTTTGAGTTGGCTCTTTCACGGCATTGAGATACTATTGAACAGACAAAAATCAGCCTAATGATCTGTCATAGCCTTTGTAAAACCATATTTTAAGGAGAATTCTGGGAATTTAAATAACAAGCTACCCCTGTACTGCAGGTGTTAAATGCTAATATTGTCTAGGGGGATTAAATAAAGTAGATAGGCTCACTCCATCCTTGGTCCTGCCATGCTGCTAGACTGGTCCCCTCACCCTTGTCTCCAGCGGGCTAAGGACCGCTGATGTTAGCACATCTAATACGGGTTACATTGACTTGCATTAGGCACGAGGTTGCCAAGGGACATTCCACATTCGGTGCAGTGAAGGCTAGAATTGCATGCCAACCACTGCAGGACCAAGGATCATGTGAGTATATATGCTTTATTTTAGCCCCCTAGATAAAATGAACATTTAACCCTTGGGGTAGTCCCACTGCAAGGGTATGTTTTTGTTTTTATATTTGAGGGTTCTTGGTAAAACCATGTCTTTTCTAACTAAATGTGAAAAATTGCTTCCAGAATACATTACATTTGGATGAAATATCTGTTAGAACGTTAATGCGTTTTTTATTGGCTAACTGAATAGACTGAAAATGCAAACCTCGGTTATAATGCTAACATGGTGCTGTTGCAACATTATTTTAAAGTAGGGCTTTAGCTAAATAAGAAAACAACTTTTTCTGTTAAATTAGACATAATACAAATACATTGTATACTACTATAAGTGCTTAAAAGAGAACTATGAGGTAAGTGTTTTTCCCCCCATAGTTCTCTTTAGGGTCATGGGGGGACATATACAAACCTCCCGTGACCCAAAGCTCAGTCTATTGCAGGCTATTGACCGCAATATACGGAGAGCGCCGCATCAGGGATGGATCCCGACAATACTGTCTGGATCCACCCAGCTGCGTGAGTGACAGCTGGCTCTGCCTATCTAGAGGCAGCCAGCTGTGCCCGCCCCCTCCCCCGTTCATTCCTCTACTCATCGCTGGAAGATTGGAGAAGGGAGGGGGGAAATCCCTGCGGGGAGCCGATCGGGAAGTGAGCGGATTAGTGCATGTTTCTGCTCACTTCCCGATCAATAGAGCCGACCTGTGACAGCTTCTTTGTCGCAAGTCGGCTCTAACTATGAGGATGAGTGGAAATCACTTGCATCATAGTTCTCCTTTAATGATTATCTACCCAGGATCCCTTGCACAGATGATACAGAAGTTCTACACATAGGGTTCTGTTCGGTTACACACTTTTGCAGGCATTGGGAATAGGACATACAGGCAATTTACAGGTAACACATATGTGGCAATGTTTCTTTGTAGTCTGTTGGGCAGCTATTATCTGAGAAAGTTTCAGTAGGGAATATTGTCATCACCCTGATAATTTTGTAATGTCTATTAAAATATTATTATTTTTTTCCCCCTCATTACTCAGTTCAAATCAATTCAAAGAAGAGTTGTTGCATAGCAACCATTGAAAAGTTTTTACTTGGTAACCTGCAGTAGAAAATGACATCATGATTCATTAATTTCCTTTTAATGGACCACACTGTCATTTTTGTCTACAGTTGAGTTTGTGTGTATAAACACAATTCACTATAGTCTTCAAAACCAAGCTCCAAAGTTGATATTTTTAAAGATAGTGTCCGTCTGTTAATCTGAATAATAGCATGAATGTGTTGAAAGGCTGGATTCACACAGCTTCTGTTGCATTGACCTGCATTTTTATAACTTGGCGTATTGCACTGCAACACATTTGTTTTGGAGGTGAACAGCAGGAGCCAAAATACATGTTTTTTTTTTCACTTAGTCACTTGAGTCCCAGTTGCCGTTTTAAAATGACTTTGGCATAGCCGCTATTTATCCCAGCGCCCTTAAAACGTTGTGGGAATCGGCGGCCCACAGCTGGGGTGCATGTTTGAACCTCCAGCTATCTGTGACAGCTGGTTTTCGCCACTAAGCCGGGGAAAATCAGTTCCTGGGCTTACCATTTTTTATTTTTCCATGCTGTAAAAGTGAATGAGATTGTAGTGATGGCACCACACTCTTTCAGTGCAGAGGCTCAAGCAGAGCTCTGTCCAGTGCCTCCCTACAGTAGTAGATCACTGCTTTAATGATCTCTTGCTGGCTCATGGCACCCAGCAATAGATTACTATTAGAAATGATCTACTGCTGCTTGGAGGTGGGGGGAGGTCTGGACTTGGTTTTCGCTAACCAGATTCAGACTCCCTATGAAATAATAGTTAAAATAAAATAGGGCTGCAGCTAACGATTATTTTCATAATCGATTAGTTAGCCGATTATTAAGTTCGATTAATCGGATTAAAAAAAAAAAAAGGCTCCAGTGATGGACTACTAGTTTCTATTGAGATTGTAGTCCATCACGGGAGCAAGCTTGGCGCGGTGGAAGAAAAAAAAGTGTAGTGTGCAATATAGTACATTATACAGCGGCGCAGTACAGAATACCAGCAGCTATAGAGGAATGTAGCAATAGTACATTATACTATAATGTACTATTGCTAGGATTTGTAGTCCTCTATAGCTGGTGGTATTCTGCAGTATAATGATTATACTGCGCAGTGTATTGTGCATGGTGTTCTGCATTGTATAATACAGCGGCACACTGCAGAACATTAGCAGCTATAGAGGAACAACAAATCCCAGCAATAATATATTAAACACCTGGTATAATGTATTATTGCTGAGATTTGGTGTTCCTCTATAGCTGATAATGTTCTGCAGTGTGCCGCTTTAAAACAAACAAAAAACACACACAGGCAGCATTAAAAAGCTCCCGGCCGATCTCCACTTACCTTGGTGTTGTCGGCGGGCAGCGGCGAATCGGGCAGCTCACCGGGAGGAGAGGGCCAGACACATGTCCTCAGCGTGTGCGTGGCGTAAGCGGCGTCGCGTGAGCGGGTATACCGGCGTAGGCGCGAGCGGCTTAAACGGCGTGGGCGTGGCGTAAGCGGCGAGCGGGAAATTAGAATTTTAGCAGATGAATCGACGATGGAAAACGTTAACAACGTTTTCCATCGTCGATTTTAATCGACTTAATCGAATAACTGTTGCAGCTCTAAAATAAAATATAGTAAAAACAAAAACTGCCTCAAAATAGAAAAATATTCAGCAAAAATAGAACTATTTATACCCAGGTCTCTAGGATGATCTGGATGAAACTTATGTAATAAAATACTCATGTAATGGAATGCAATGGCATTTGAATTTTTAGCAATTTCAAACCTACGAAAGTCACCATTGGTTTTCTTTTTCCTCAGTTAGGCAATCCTCTTGAACGTCTTTTTCTTTTTGTCCCTCCCAATCCTTCGTGTCCAAAACCAAGCCATGCCCTCAATTTTGTTGTAGGTCCTTGTCTTGGTGTGGTGGACTTCCAACCCTGGCTAGAATTATTACTCCAAATGACCTGGAAGGTGCTCACAATGCTAGCCTGTCAGATGGGGGAGGAGTCCTGGGGATCCTCGCAGTTCAATATCCTAAAGGCTAGGGTGATTTGGTTGTCCCTTCTATGCTGGACCCCTCTGTTAAGGGACTACTTGACCAGGATTCAATCGGACATCATCACTGCTGTGAACTACATTAAACATCAGTGAGGCACCAAAAGTCTCGTAGCTCTGAGAAAGTTTTTAGTTTTTTTTCCCCCTGGCTTGGGCAGCACCTCACGTTCCAGCCCTGCTGCCATACACTTTCCCGGTGTGGAAAATTGTCAGGTGAATCTCTTATTTGTTCACGTTGCTGTGGGTTCTTTGGTGACTCTGAGATCAGTACAGTGTGATCCATGTCTTTCCCTTTCTAAAACTCTTGCTAAGTCTCCTTTGCAGTAATGTGTCAGAGGACAGTCCAGTGATCCTCATTGTTCTCAACTGACCCAGGAGACCATGGTATGTGGATGTAGTCAAACTCCTGTCCCAAGCACTAATGTTCTGCCCTACTTCTGGGTTGCTGTATTTATTGGCCTGGCTGTGGAAGACTAGGTCCTAAAGAAACGGGCTTCTATGACGTTGTCATCCATACGCTTCTAAAATGGAGGAAGTCGACCTCCCACAAAGTCCATTGTCACTTGGTGCAAAGCAGGGTTGTGTTATCCCAGGAAGTACTCCATGGGATGCACTTTGTCTATCCTTGCGTCTGACCTAGAGCATTGTTTGGCTCTGAATACTATCAGTGCCCGCATTTGTTCCTTGAGTCTGTTAAACTGAAAAGCATGTATAAAACTAGTTTCTTCTTCTTCAGGTATCAACCTTGCTACCTGGGTGACTTTTACACATTCAAGCAGCTGTGCAGTGGTGGTTCATATCTGGTTCTAAAAGACTAGATTGTGATAATGTTTTAGATGCAGCCAGTTATCGCTGGCACAGATTGCATTGCTGGATCACTGATCGTCACTTTGCAAATAGGTTTTTTCCCCAAGCTTGTGAATGGGTTGTAAGGGGAGAAGGTTGAGCTGAGATATGGATCACTGGCCAAAATCAGTTAATTTTTTATTTTTAAGCCTGCTAGTTGTTTGTATGAATTTGATCTATCCCTGCTGCTAGATTGCTTTTAAAATATTATTGTGATCTTTTCTGAGGTTGGAGTCTCTTGCCCAGGTCTACTTTTCACTGTACTCTTGCTGCTTTCTTGATTTTGTTTACACCTTTGTACACTTTAGAGGATGACAGCTGACTATTGAACTAACAGAAAATTCTAGGAGTACATGATTGCTTTCTGTGAGCAGAGAAAATGCATTTTGTTTTAGGTGCTTGCTAATGACTTTATAGTTCCAGTTTTACATAGAAGGTTACGTGTTGTTTTTTATACCACGTAACGTTTTTCTTATTTGCTTTCTTTGGTAATAAGAGGGCACACTTAAAAATGTTGGCAACAATCCTCTTTTATTCAATAGTTAATTTGGTGTTATCAAACATGTATCTGTTTTTGTGTATCACTCAGGGTGGCTACTTTTGTTCCCTGTGGTCCCTGTGTGTGTTTGTAAAGTAGCCACCATTCCAAGCTCAAACCTGTGATTGGACTAGTTACATAGTATTTGAGGTTGAATAAAGACATAAGTCCATCAAGTTCAACCTATTGCTGATGTGTATAGGTCCATGTATCATCTCATTCTTAGGAGTACTTGTACCCCTGTATATTACAGTCCCTCAGGAAATCGTCCAAAAGCTTCTTGAACGAGTCCACACTCTTAGCTGAAATGACTGCCGGTGGCAACGAGTTCCAGACCCTAACCGCTCTTACTGTGAAGAACCCCCCTTCGCCCCTTGTGCTGGATTTTTTTTCCCACCAATTTTAGGTGGTGGCCTCTAGTTTTTGTAATGGAGTTAATCTTAGAGTTGCTAATGTTGCTGTCACCATTGAACATCTTGTACATGAAAATCATATCCCCCCCCTTAATCTCCTTACTTCCAACGTGAACATGTTTAAATTTAGTAGCCTTGTCTCAGCTCTGGTCCTCCATTCCCCTAATTAGTTTGGTTGCCCTCCGCTGTACTCTCTCCAGCTCAAGGACATCTTTTCTGAGTACTGGTGGCCAAAACTGGACCGGGTACTTCAGATGAGGCCGAACCAGTGATCTATATAGAGGCACAATTATAGACTTGTCTCTGCAATACATCCCCTTCTTAATACAGGACAAGACCCTACTTGCTTTGCTTACTGCAGCCTGGCACTGCAAGCTACCATTCAATGACACCCCCAAATCTTTTTCTATTTCTGACTTCCCTAGTGGCATACCCATGATTGTATAGCCTATTTGTTTATTTTTATTTCCAAAGTGCATTACTTTGCATTTATCGACATTAAACCTCATCTGCCATATAAATGCCCACTCCCCTATTTTATCCAGGTCCTCCTGTAATGTTATACTGTCTAGGTCCGTTTCTATTACCCTCCCTATTTTTGTATCTTCTGCAAACACTGAAACATGGCTATTCACACCCTCCACAATGTCCTAAATAAATAGGGTGAACAGCATGGGACCCAGCACAGAACCCTGAGGCACACCGCTCATTACACTAGCCCAGTTTAAAAAGGTGCCATTTACAGATACTCTCTGGACACGTTCCCGTAGCCAGTTCTCTATCCACGTACACACCACCTCATATATGCCCATAGCCCTCAGCTTGTGAAGTAAGTGCTTCTGTGGTACCGTATCAAATGCCTTTGAGAAATCCAGATATACCACATCCACCGGCTTACCTCCGTCCATATCTCTACTTACCCCCTCATAAAAAGTTAGCAAGTTAGTCTAGCAGGAACGGTCTTTCCTGAACCCATGCTGATTGTCATTAACTATGCCATTATCCTGAACAAATTCTTCCAAATAGTCCTTAATCATTGCCTCTAACAGTTTGCAAACTACAGATGTTAGACAATCTCACATTTTGTTTACTAATTTGTATGGAGATTGTAGTCCATCACGGGAGTAAGTTTGTAGTGATTACTAGCTTACAACACACAGGAACCATGGGGAACGCCTCCTCCACTCCTCATCTCGATTACATAAGGAGGATTTTGTTTATTTTTTTTTGTAGTTCACAGAAGGTAGCTGGGAAAACTTATTGGGTTGTTTTGATATATGTTCAGTGCACAGGAAGTTACAAGGACACCATCATTTTGGCAACATGTATTTTTCTGTATTTGTAGCCCCACTGCAAGGGTTAATGTTTTGCCCGAAGCTCTTCAACTGTACATTACAGGACACAGAATGGTATTCTGAAACTATGGATTATTCAGCTGCCTTCAGAAGAAGGGCAAACGCTGGCAAACAGCTGTAAGGACAGCCCTGTATAACTCCTCACAGCTCCTCGTTTTTTTTGCTAGTGTCCTTAGAATGTACATCTTTCTGCTCAGAGAAGAAAACCACTTTACTATTTTCTTTAGTTTTTCTCAAGATATTTTCTTTTTCTACTAACAAGATTCTCTAGCTGCTGCAAGGAACCTGAGGCTTTTTTTTTTTTTTTTTTGGCAGCTTCCTAATTGGTTAGTTTTCAGCTCTGCCTTGGGAACCTTACTCAGACCCTACCAGGAACAAGATATGAGGCCAGCCTGAAATGTTGCCCTTTGGGCACTGGACTCTTTGTTAGATCACCTTGGCATGTGGTGCAACCCGCTGTTAGCCACAGGATGCTCTACAGGTCAAGGGCAGTGGCACACCTGCTGGTAAAACCCTGTCCCTAAATACTCCTTAGGGAGGGGGTTGTAAAGCTTGATTGATGGGGCATTGTCCCTAGTATCCTTCATAGCTGACTGGGAGAGCCTCAGGACACACCAACTGCGGTAAGACAGAGCTTTGCCCTATTTGGGAGCCTAGATGTGCTGTGCTCTGGTGCCCAATAGGTTAACAGTGCCAGCTGTGACTTATTAGGGTTGCAGCTGACAGCAGGAGAAGTCTACTCCATTTTTTAAATTTGGCACAATTTTGGAGTTGTCAGGCACCTCAATGCGCCTGCGGAGCTCCCTTCCTAGATGCGTATACTGCAGATGTACAGACCTGGTAACCACTTAACCTGGCTTCTGCCTCCTCAGCAACACAGCGATTCTCTGGATATTCCTGTGCTCTTTGCTGTATTCAGTGACTGGTCACAGAAGAGTTAACCATTCCTGATCTGCAGTGTATGGTTGAGCACCCCTAGTGGGACTTTCCTCTCCCTCTGACTGATCATAAGCACAAGGAGGCTGCCTTACATGTGGCTATGGGTGGTCTGTATTGTTTGCCCTAAGGGTTCTGATTCTGCAAGTCCGTACCGCTGTCTCCAAACTGAGTTGCTACCCTTAGGGGGTGCCGCCCTCCTGCTGTTTTAGAGATGAGTTCTCTGTCACAATGTCTATCTGTCTGAAAAAGTTTCAGCCCTAATAGAGGCCTTAGACTGCGGGGACTGCAAGCAGGCCCACTCATCCTCTCCCCCAGAGTGCAGCTCTGATCTTCCTCTGTCTTCTACACTCCCTGAAAAGGAGGATGAGGATGGTACCTCTTCCTGTTCAGAGGTTTAGGTGCCAGCGAACGTTGTCTGCTGATATTCTCAAGATAAAGGATATGATTTTTTTCTGTATTAATGCGGTGTACACATGCCTTGACCTACAGCAGCCTCTGTCAGCCTTGCCAAAGCTTACCAGCCTGGGTTCCCTAAAAATGCTTTGGCCTGCAAAAACCTTCCCGGTAAACCCGATTTTACAGTCTAAATTGTACAGTCCCCCTAACCTTGTCCTGAAAGGATCTTTACCCCCCCTAAAGTGTTTTGCTAACAATATCCTTAAGTGGGCTGTCCCAATCAGAGACCCAGCCAAGTCTTCCTGTCTTAACAAAATCTTTACGGTCCCTTTTGAGGACATTTCAGTATCCAAGGACCCTGTGGATAAAAGGATGCAGAAGACCTTTGCAAAGCCTTGTTATCCCTTTTGGGACCTTCTATGTAACCTGCCGTGGCAACCATGTCTTTGTGCCATACTCTAGCTGCCTGGTCCAAGACTAGACTCTGGACCCTGGATCCATATGCACAGATCTCTGTCCACCCAACAAAACATGACTCGCAACACCAGTTTGTTGCCTTTCAACTGGACCTCTGGTCTTCAATATGCTAGGCCCTGTTCTCGGCCTGCTTTGTTCTGAGGGTATCCCCATCATGGGATAACTGGATGATCTACTGAGGGAACAGAAAGCTCAGACAGTACTGACCCTGCAGAAATTCAGAAGGACCTTAAATCTCCAGAAATTGGTGCTAGATCTGTCTTATCGCTTATCTCATGGGTGAATCTCGGCCTAATCTTGGATACGACCCTGTCCAGGGTTTTCTTTTCCTGGACAAACTCCAGTCTGTGTGCTCCCACGCCAAACTATTCACTTTTGCATGAAGGTTCTGGGCCTAATGGTGGCCTCCTTCGAGACAGTCTCATGTTCCCAGTTTTACTCCAGAATGTTGGTGGTACTCTGGTAACGATGAGGCTCTGGATTGCTCCAGATGCCTGACCACCCAGGTCTGTATTTGCTCAGATTTTCAGTCTGGTGCTGAAATTGATCCTTATTGTACGTAATTTGCTGACATGGTATACGAACCTAATCAAATTCCAAGTGTACTCTCTGTTGGCCCTTCCAGATCATTGGGAATTTCTATCCCAGTGGTCGGTCTTTCATCCTGCCTCTCCTTCGCTTGACTTTTTGAAGCCCTGGTCCTGAGGGACAGAGGCCTTTTGGAATCTGTTATCCCTGTTCTTATCTTGGTCTTATTGGTCCTTGTTTAGAGACCAATTGCCTCTCACTCCTTTTAGTAAATGCCTTTGTACACTGCATTTTCCCTAGTGACTCCTTTTGGATATCAACCTAGTCCTGTTGGTCATCCAGAGACTGCCCTTTGAACCTGTCGGGGAGATTTTCCTGTCTACCCTTACAAGGTTTCCTTCATCGCTTGAGTTTGTGACCTTAACCTGTAAAGAACCATTTCTAGTGTTAGACAAGGGCAAGGTTGTTTTGAGGTCAGCAGGCTAATTTCTTCCCAAGGTGGTTTCTTTTTTCCACTTCTTCATAACATTACATTATGATCTCTGTCCTGCAACAAAATATTCTAAGGAGATTTACTTCCACTTGCTGATCACAATCAACAGCACTACAATCAACCCCTCTCGTCAAGCCAGGGTGCTCGGAGTAATCTTTGATTCTGAGCTCTACTTTCAGCCCCACATCCAATCACTATCCAAATCTTGCCGACTCAACCTCAGTAACATTTCCAAAATTCGTCCCTTCTTAACAAATAATACCGCAAAGCTTCTAATTCACTCCCTTGACTGCTGTAATGCCCTCCTTGTTGGTCTACCACTAAACAGGCCCCCCTTCTACCAGACTCATCCACCTTACCCAACCGATCAGTGTCCACCACCCCTCTCTGCCAATCACTCCACTGGTTCTCACTTCCCCAATGTTTAAAATTCAAAATGCTAACAATAACCTACAAAGCCATCTACAATTCCACCCCAACCTACATGCCCTACCTCATCTCAAAATATCATCCAAACCGCCCCTTTGCAGCTGAGTGCCTCTTCCTGTAGTGCTGGCTCAGGTTGTGAACCTACACACAGACACCATGTATCCATTTCAGAGACAAGGCAGTCTTCTGCAAAACAGAAGTTCTGCCCAGCATGAGAAGAGATACGGATTTAAAAGGAAGAGCAGCAAAGAGAAGGGACACAACCATGGATTACAGTAAGGCGCACATTACATTATTGGTTTATGTTAAAAATCTGAGGGTTTAATGTCACTTTAAATATGCAAAGGTGATTCTTTAAACCATAAATAACAGAATGGTTTGTATAGCAGCCATGTTATATATATATTTTTTTTCATAACGCTTTGATTTTTATGTAACTGCAGTTTTCCTTTAAGGATTTCTCTGACAAATCCTGTAGAATTAGTTGAAATGCAATCTGAAATAGAACCGTATGAAAGTAGAATGCATAAGTTGAAGCTTGCCTTGTTTCCATAGCAACTGCTGCAGTACTTGGAGATGACCTTTTGGATTCCTCTTCTAGTTCTTTTCACATCAAGCATATTATTTAAATCTAGTTGCTAGACAAAAAATTGAATAGCAATAATTTTAAATGATAACTTGCATGCATTGAGGAAACAATCTCGTCAGTTTGAAATTTGTTCTGAAATAAGGCTGTTTATACCAGAGCCCCATACATTCTAAATTCAGTGGTAAAGCTTGTTAATCAGGATTTTGAGCAAACAAACCTTTTTATTGTTTTTAAAAATGGGGAAAGGTTGGAACTGTTGTCAGGTTTTTGATCTTTTGTGGAGAAATCTCCTTGCTTCCTCTCCTTATCATGCCTGTCATCTGGACATGAAATTAAGGGAAATCTGGCTAACCAGTATACATACAGCAGTAAAAAAGTTTTTTTTAAATGTTTTGGCTTGTGTTGGAGCTTGTATCATAAAGGCTGATTAAAGCAAAACTTGTCAGGAAAATTAAACTGACCAAAAAGCTTTCCATGCAAAAGGAGAAAACGTGCTTTATAGTCTTCAGAGAACCTAAAACTTACGGAAGTTGACCTTCTCATCCCCCCCACTGTGCTCAGTAGTTCCTCCCACATCACTACATATAACAGAAATGGACAGGAAGAAACACTGCGTGCAGCAGGGGAACACTGGATCAGCACATCCACAAATGTAGTTTTCTTGCATTTCAGAAAGAGAGAGAGATATAGATTTTTTTTTTTTTAGTACTCTTTTGTTTTCTGGGAGAGATTGTTGTACAACTTTATTTCCCTGAAAGGGTCAAGTAGGGCTGCACTGATATTGGTTTTTCAGTATCAAGTACTAATAATTTTTATCGTTCGGTACTTGCCGATACCAAGACTTCCACTAGCATGGAGCCGGCTTCCCGGCCAATCAGGAAGCCGGTCGGCATGTCACTAAACCGCTGCACGGCTTCTTGCTTGCCCTGGAAGCCGTCTCCCTGCTTTTTGGACGGTGTTCTGAAGTGATAGAACACCGGCTCGATGCTGATTGGTATAATAAATCCTGCAGTGTTCTATAGTACGTGTATATGATAATAGATAAAGCTCCATGTAGTGTTGAATCTAGCAACTAAGTACTGCCCCCCTACATAATCCTATTGGCCCATCACTATGGCCTTAGTGGCCAAGTGAAATGTGAAGGTGTGAAATGCTGAAGCTCTGTCTGTCAGAAAGGCCTAGTACTTGGTTGTGAGGGAACGGTTTTTAGGGTGCTGCTATGTGAAGGCAACTCAAGCTGCCTAGCGTTAATACCCTTTTTTTATTTTGGGTAATTCCAGGCTACCTTTTCTTAAAGGAGAACTATGTGGTTAGGGCTTTACCCCATAGTTCTCCTAAGGGTAGCGGGAGGACATAAACTAGCATCCCCCAGTCACCCTAAGCTCAGTATACCACTTGCTACAGCTCGTGGTATACTGAGATGCCGCAGCTGAAACTGATCCCGACAATTATGTCTGGATTCGCCCAACTGCTGAGTGACAGCTGGCTCTGCCTATCTAGAGGCAGAGCTAGCTGTACCCGCCCGTCCGTTCTGCCGGTCAGCGCTGGAGGATCGGGGAGGGGGGAATCCATTCCCTCCCCTGTCGCAGCGACAGGATCGAGAAGTGAACGCCGGTATGTGTTCGCTCACTTCCCGATCTGCTGAGCTGACCTGTGACAGTTTCATTGTCACAGGTCGGCTAGAACTATGAGGATAAGTGAAAAGCACTCCCCCTCATAGTTCTCTAAGATAAATGGACATGAATTATCAGTTGTCATTGCAATTATGCCAAGGAATACATTTCCTCCTCCTTTCCTCCTTTTTAATTTCTCAATGCAAGATGATCATTCAATTTTATTTATATTTCAAACAGTGCAATGTTATTTATAGAATGCCTTTTCTAGGCCTGTGGAAGGCAGGTGTTGGAAGATCTAAAACTTGGTGCATGCTTTTGGCACTTGGTGAAAGATCCCCAGACTTTGGATTTTTTTAAAATGAGGAGCACTTTTTAATTTCTTTATTTTTATGTAATGTAATCATTAAAACTTGAGTTAGAGCATATGGTGACAGTGTGTGCATACTTTTCTTTCCTTCCAGGAACAAAACATTTATTTCAATTTAAACATGATCTTTTCAGTGGTGTCTCTTGATGAGGCTTTTACAAGAATCTCTGAAAAGTCAGTCAAAAATTATTACAGCTGTGTAGCTTTGCTTATGAAACATTTATATTTGCCCAGTTTAAAAAAAAACAAATGTTATAAATTGAGTTGCAGTTCAGTGAGTAAAAAGTGTAGTTTGTTCTGGATTTTGGTTGATATTCTGTGTCCATTAAAATACACATATGATAAAAATTATATCTTATTTGTAAGTGGGTACATCTATCAGAAAGTTCCATGAACCTGGTGGAGAGTTCATGCAGTGACTGAAGGGGGGTTGCATTTTTGGTGGAAAGGTTGGTAACACAAAACTCAGGCGTTAAATCTTAATGCATTCAAGTATATTAACTATTAAAACTGTACCTTATGTATGAATTACTTGGCTGTAGATCCTCAAGTCATCTCAAAATTGGTGCGGATACTGCCCTTCCTTCCGGAGGGTTGCTACTTTAGTTCCCCATGGTCCTGCGCGTGTTGTAGAGCAATAATTAAATGTGCCATGCTAAAAACCAAACAATACATTTCCAAATTGATAAACGTGGTGTCCTATCCTCCAAACGCCAACCACAATCCTAACCACAACCCCAGAGGTTCGACACAACAACAATTGCTCAAAACACTCTACTGAGCATTGATATACTCACAATTAACAAAGATCATCCAATGCTCAGACAAATATATTTTATCCGCGTCAGAGCATGTATTCTGGCATACAGTATCAGTGCAAACAATAACAAATACGAATATCACTCCCTTGTACTGTGCATGCCAATAATGTGATATCCAAACCACGTCCAATTCATAAATTAGTGTCAGTAGTGCTTAAAAATCAGCAGTGTCCATTTATCTGTGCTTTAGAGAAAGCACACACAGTGCTCCCACAATGTCCAAATCCACCACCAATTTCCATGGCCTCCACTCTTCCGTCAGGTATCCGCTCACCTTAGACTTAGTACCTTTAGTTACTTGAATGCATTTTTAGGGTATAACTGATGAGTTTAGTGTCAATATTTTGCAATACTGTATCAGAAAGCATGTTACTTACCCTCAAGTGTGTATTCAACCAGGACTGTGTAGTGAGATTGGTTCTGTGCATGTTGACATGACATCTGTGATATATTTCCCACTCAATGATATTTTAATTGTAAAATATGTGAAACTTTTTTTTTCTTTCAGTCATAAAATCTGAATTTAAAGGTTGCTGAAGTCTCTTTTCTCTGGTAAGTTTGTTTTATTACTGTGTTTCGCATCTTATACCCTACACTCTGCATCTTATACCCTACAACTAAAGAAAGAAAAGCAGAGTTGTTAACCAGAGTGACGGGGTTCCTTGGTTTGCTTTTCCCAGAGATAAAATCTCAAGCCTAATATTTCAATATAAGTAGTAGCTTCACAAAGTCCCTAATTTTTCTCTGCTGTGTCATAACTTGTTCTTAATTTTCTTTGCTCTTCTGTTAAGCTGACATTTTCATTTGTTCTACCTTACACCTAGTTATAAATAGTATTTGACTTGACACTGAAATATTAGTTGAATCGGTCGCAAAGTCACTTAGGGGCATTTATGCAAAAATTTTCACCAAAGTGATAATTATATATTTTATTTAACAAGACACAAATACAAAGATGTTGGAGACATTGCAAAGACTTGTATATAATATGTTTCACATGATAGATAACCTGTAATTGGCATAGTCAATGGAAATTGGTTTCAGTCGCAGGAAGGTTTCTTTGGTGTTGAGTTGTGCCCCCACTTTTCAGAGTCGGGGGATGTCGTCTATAGACCTTTTGCGGATGCTTGGACAACTTGCATTTCAGATTTTTGGGTGCAGAAGGTGGTGTCTCGTGGCAACAAACTTCAGTTTGGTTCCCTGACCCCATTCTTGATTTCTCACTTCTCAACACCGCAGATCTCCGTTGAGACGTCTTGGATCTTCTAGCTCAAGGCGTCTTTGTCCCAGTTCCTGCCGTAAAACGGTTCCAGGGATTTTACTCCAGCCTGTTAAGTATTCCCAAACCCACAGAAAGGAGGGATTCACCTCATTTTGTTTCTTATGGCACTGAATGTTTATATTCGGGTCAACAATTCTGGATAAACTCCACCAAATCTGTCATTGCCTTCTTTTACCAGCAAGACTTTATGGCTTCTGTGTACACCAAAGATGCTTACTTGCGTGTGCCCTTCTTTCCAGTACATCAGTGATTCATATGTTTTGCCATGGGACCTCTACACTACCAGTTCATTGCAGCAATCCCTCCTCTGCACCTCACTTGTTCATCAGCTTATAGTAGAACTGTAAATGCCAGGTCCGTATGGCATACTGACCTGGCCAGCTGGAAGCACTTTTGTAGGTCCGTATGCCATACGTCCTTGGCAGCGAAAGGGTTAAGGAGCTGGCACCAATATTAGCCCTGTTTTTTGTGACATCCCAATTGTGTGATATTTAGATTAGAGCTGCAGCTAATGATTTTCCAAATCGATTAGTTAGCCGATTATTAAGTTCGGTCAATCGGATAAAAAATAAAATACATTTTAAAAAATGGCTCCAGTGATGGGACTACTAGTTTGTATTGAGATTGCAGTCCATCACAGGAGCAAGCTTGGAGCGGTGGAAGTAAAAAAAGAAAAAAAAAAGTGTGCTGTGAAATGACAAGTGTAAAATTATACAGCAATGAATGCAGACTGGCATCGGCTATAGAGGACTCCAAAACCCAGCAAATAGTACATTATACAGCACAATTTAGAATACCGCCAGCTATAGAGGAATACAACAAATCCCAGCAATACATTATACAGCACAATTTAGAATACCGCCAGCTATAGAGGAATACAACAAATCCCAGCAATAGTACATAATAGCTGGCGGTATTCTGCATTGCGCTGTATAATGTACTATTGCTGGGTGTTGTAGTCCTCTATAGCTGGTGGTATTCTGCATTGCGCTGTATAATGTATTATTGCTGGGATTTGTAGTCCTCTATACAGCGCAATGCAGAATAATACCAGCTATATAGGAGTACAACAAGTCCCAGCAATACATTATACATAGTGTACAATGTATTGCTGGGATTTGTAGTCCTCTATAGCTGATGGTACATTGCTCTGTATAATATACATAGGAATACAAATCCCAGCAATCCATTATAGAGCACCATGCTTAGTACATAATAGCTGGCGGTATTCTGCATTGCGCTGTATAATGTACTATTGCTGGGTGTTGTAGTCCTCTATAGCTGGTGGTATTCTGCATTGCGCTGTATAATGTATTATTGCTGGGATTTGTAGTCCTCTATACAGCGCAATGCAGAATACTACCAGCTATATAGGAGTACAACAAGTCCCAGCAATACATTATACATAGTGTACAATGTATTGCTGGGATTTGTAGTCCTCTATAGCTGATGGTACATTGCTCTGTATAATATACATAGGAATACAAATCCCAGCAATACATTATAGAGCACCATGCGAGGGGGGAGTGCAGGCTTACCTGAGCAGTCTTCCAGCAACTTGTTTCTGAGATCGGGCCTGTCTATTGGCGGCTGTGGTCTGCCCACACCTGCTCCTCATTTCTTCTCCCCGCGTCCCTGTGGTGATCGTGGATTTGGGTGGGCGGTGAGCTGGACAATGTATCTGACTGTCCAGACTTAAGAGGTACAGGTGGATCTTGTTTCCTTGGAAATAGTTTCTGGAATGGACTTATTGCTTTTAGTATCTGCGTCTGGTCCTGGGCATGTCTCGGGTCTGAGTGTTCTTTCTCTGGTTTGAAGTCTTCAGCCCAGAAGCCATTTGGCTCTCCGATTCTACAGAATTCTACAGAAATTTGGGGGCTGAAGATTGCCTCCTTTAATGCAATTCCTTCGGCCCAATTTTAATCCAGACCTCTTCTAACACAACATTTTGTCATTGTGGGAGAAATCAGTTCTGTCGCAGGATAGGGCTGATTCAATTGACATTTAGGGCTAGGCTATCCTTGGCTTGGCAGTCTACAATCTTGTCCCTAACATCATTTTGACAGCTCTTTGGTCTTGCCCATGGTGGTGAGGTTTGAAGGGAAGATAGATTCTGTGGACAGGTGTCTTTTATATACACATCAGTTGTCATTAGGAGCACCTTCTTAAATTGACGGGACTAATCTGTGTACCACATAGCCAGTCTGTGGGAGCCAGAATTATTGTTAGGTGGTGGGGGATCAAATACTTATTTTACACTCTGAACTGCAGCTCAATTTATAACATTTGTATCGTGTTTTTTCTGGATTTTTGGTTGATGATATTCTGTCTCTATCATTTAAAATTCACCTATGATAAAAATTCTAGACCTTTCATTTCTTTGTAAGAGGGCAAACTTACAAAATCTGCAAGGGATCAAATAATAATTTCCATACTGTATAAAATCCTATATAATATTAGATGCCAAGTGTCTCTTAATGTTTAATCCAATTGAAGCCAGGTGTGTGTGAGACTTCTTTTTTTTTTTTTCCATTTGATATGTTTAAAACACATTTTCTGGGGACAAAGTTTGATGTTTTCAAAAGACGGGATTTTATGAATCTTCTGTGTTTTGATGGGGTCGACCATTATTGATTTTTCAGAACCAATGCCGATTTAATGGCCACATTTCAGGCCGCTAACAGATATCGTGTACCAATCTTCTGTTTCCATCCAACTGCTCTAGCAGCTGGATATAAACAGCAGGCAGTATTCTGCATCTGGCAGCAGAATGTTAACAGTGAGCAGTGCAATAACCCGTCTGCTATTACCATTTCAAACTGCAATAGCAGGCTGGCTATTAAACCCGCCTGCTGTCAGTAGAGGAGTGGACTTGAAGGAGAAAGTTCTCCTTCAGGTCTGCTTCTCTGCTGATTGATCTGAATAGGCTGGGAGCAATAACCAGCCTGCTATTGGCTATTTTAAATTGCGATAGCAGGCTGGCTATTGCACCCGTCCACAGCCTGCTGTCAATTAGCAGAGGAGGACCTGAATGAGAAAGTTCTCCTTCAGCTCCGCTTCTTTGCTGATTGACAGCAGGCAATGGGCGGATGCAATAGCCAGCCTGCTATTGAATTTGGAAATAGCCAATAGAAGGCTGGCTATTGCCTCCCCTGCTATATGCTATTTGTTTCTGTATTCTGAAAGTGGCCGCGGTCAGAATACTGAACAGAGCCAGCAGCTGACTGGCTGTCGACTCCGTTCCTACATAATTTTTCTGACCAACTCCTTCGATCAGCTGATTGAGGGATACCAGACAGCAGTGCCCACTGTGTAAATGTAACCCATACCAATAATTTAAAAAAACCTGGGAATATCGGCCCCGATCGGTAGATCCGATAATTCCTACTATGTTTTTGTTTATTTACGCAATGACATGACTACTTCACTTTACAGAGTAGAAAATGTAATTGAAAAGTTAATGTGTTATTTTGTTCTTTTTAGGGAATAACTGCAGTTTGCTTGGAACTCATGGTTTAAGTGGGCATAAAGATGAGTATAAGCAGTGATGAGGTTAACTTTCTGGTGTACCGATACTTGCAGGAATCGGGTGAGTGTGTTTTTGTTTTTTTTGTAATATATCTTTAAGGAAAACTTGTACTGAGAGACATGTGGAGGTGGTCATTGCTGATTTACCCTGAAAATATTTCACTATTCTAGAGGATTGAAAGCTTAGACTTGCTGACCCAAGTAAGGAGTTTTCACTTCACTTACGGCATGCTGCTTCAAATAATTGAAGTCCGGAATAGAGATGAGGCTAGGCTTGTTGTAATCCCTATTTGAGTGACTTCACCCATGTCCGTTCAAAACTCTGACCCCCGACCCCAATCAGTCGTGAGTAGGCGCATTCCCTCTCCTGCAGCAATATGTCACAAAGGAGCTGACACTGGTTGGGTTGAAAGGAAGGTTGGTGGTCAGAATTGTGAGGAGGTTTGGGCAAGCTGGGTTCACACCAAGCCCAGCCTCTTCTTTAGCCAGGAGCAACTTGACACCCACAACAAGGTTGGCAATGGTTCATGTAGCCCAAACATAAAATAATTTGCCTATTAAACTGCAAAGAATGCTGAGTCATTTCTTTTGTATTTAATTGTTTCACAAAAGGAAGCTGGTAATATACAGGTATATGAGCCTGACATCTGTAATCTAAAAGTTGTGTACCAAGCACTTTTTGGATCCTTTACTCATGCTGTTCCTCCTGTGCTAAGCCTCTGACATATACCAGTCTCATAAATGCAATGTAGCTGGAAGACAGCAGCCTTCAAAGGTATTTTGTCCAAGCTATGTCACTTCTGGTTTTAATACACTGACCTTGAACTTAGTGTTATAGGTTCTAGATCTTTTCCTATGTGCCCAACTTTTTTGTTGTAATTCAGCTCCTGTTGCATTCTCCACAGTCTAAAACAAAGATAAACTCCCCACATGATGGTCACAGCAGGTGTGTTGACTGGGAAAGTAAAGTGCAGGGATATCACCAGTCCTAGAGACATAATAATCAGGCAGTTATTGGTTGCACTGACCTAAGACTGCCAAGCAACAAGCATTTTTACATGGAGGTCAGACACCACTCCTTTTTTTGTCACCACAGGTTTCCTTTGACCCTTTTGCTTCCACTGATGTAAGTACTACATCTATGGCAGCACGACCTCTAAATAGGCTTCTGGTTGCTATAGCAGCTGGGGGGGGTGTCTTTTTTGGCACCCCTAACCTGGGGGACAGCTTTCTTGATCACGTGCCACTAGCCCCCTATATGATGGTAATAAATTTGAGTTGAAAAAAAAAGAAAGTTTAATAAAATAACCCCCCCCCACCCCCCAAAAAAA